>NW_011948430.1:677942-682916 GCF_000503995.2 Ceratosolen solmsi marchali
TCGTGTAGGTTTGCGTATATTTTTGCAATCGAATATGTCGACTTTCTCGCGGGGTACACCAATTTTATTTTCACACTTTTTCACTTTCGCCTTGCGATTGTTTATTATTGTCTTGTATTTCTCATTGTCGCATCGTACGGAAAATCCACGCGCGGTGAAAAACGCGGAAAACTAAACATTCCGTTGACAGAACACCTGCCAGGTGTATAAGAAAGACTCGTAAAACAACGATTTTACCGCGATATTGCCGGTTCTTCTCGATCCTACTGGTATCAGTTTTCATATACCCTTAACATCTTTAGATAAAATCCCTGTTCCCTATATCTGTATGTCTGTCTGTCTGTCTCTCTCTCTCTCTCTCTCTCTCTCTCTCTCTCTCTCTCTCTCTCTCTCTCTCTCTCTCTCTCTAATTCTAACTCAAATATCGTCTGGCACACATTCTTTTTCTTTTCTATGATTATGCTTGGAAAGCAGCAGAGAAACGGTACGAGTCTCGACTTAAATCACGTAGGAGACACCCTCCCCCTCGATCGGTTTCTCATCCCACCCACCCCTCAGGCCGTATTCATTTAAATTTATAGTTCGTACGTTGAACAGTCTGTAGTAATCGTGCTAGCGTGAATAATGTTACTGGTGTTGTATCGTCGTTACGTGACAACGTCGTCGACGGCATGAGGGAGGCTCGTCAGAGTTATTATGTTTTTTACCGTCGAATTTTTTTTTTATTTGAAATATGTTTGATTGAACTTATAAATTTTCATTTTCTTTCGTTTCTGCCTCTACGAATAACAACAGACTGCCAATTTATCATTTCCTTACTTTTTTTTTTTATTTTAATATTTTTCTCTATTATGTTATTTACTAATTTTCATGATTAGTTAATTTTTATTATAGTTTTTATAAGACAGATGGATGAAAAATATTTCGAAACATACAGGTCACTTTTACAATTTGTAATTTCATCTTTTGCAATTTGCTTTTTTCAGCTTCCTGTTAGCTAGATAAAGTACGCGAATATAAAAAATTAAAAATTTTTTTTTTTAATTTTATAAACGGTAAAAGATTCTAATTGAGCAATAAGTGCTTTAATATTTGATTATTTCATTTTTTTCAAACGATATAATAATGAAACAAAATATATCCAGCTAATACAATATGATACTACATTACATCTACAACTGATGTTAATAATTTGGAAATAAATTTCTATTAGAAAATTCAATTTTTTATTCCAATTTATCGTACAAGAATAATAAATGCATATATTTACGAATATTTTACTTTTGAAATTACAAATATTATGTATGTACAAATTTATTGATGTTGAAAAATTTTTTATAACATTCTTGCTTATTTACAAAATTAAAGTAATGCTAACCTATTATAACGAATAATCAAAGTGTCCTTTAATATTGAATAAAAATTTAACAAGTTTTTTGTTTATGTACAAAATATGTGATTTAACTATAAATCTTCGATTATGCGTTATATACTAGGGCAGCAATTTACTTTATTTTGTTTAACTATTTCATTAGATTTTTGTTTATTTCAGCTCAAAAATTTTTAGATTTTACTTAAAGTACGTTTTTCTGATATTACAATAACTTAAAATTGTATTATTATTTTAGTTCTTTCAGAAACAATCACTAAACAGCTAATTGAAGTTTTCATGAAAATTTAATCAATAATATTTCAGAAATAAATTTTATTTATATAAGAATTATACTCATACTTATTGCATCCATTGGACGACTAATAAAAATTAACAGAGCTGCCTCGAAATTGATGTTCAAAAAAAATTTTTTTTATTATCACGTACTCGTCTATTTTTACAGGACACTGCAGTTGAAATATCCAGTGACTCGCTGGCTGTTTTTTGACTCTGGTTTTTTATCCCGACAGTAAACGTTGAATTTTCACTTGTTATTCTATAAACTTTTGTTTATCATATTGAACTACCTACTCTCTCTCTCTCTCTCTCTCTCTCTATATATATATATATATATATATATATATATATATATATATGTGTGTGTGTGTGTGTGTGTGTGTGTGTGTGTGTGTGTGTGTGTGTGTGCATGTGTGTGCGTGTGCGTGTGTCTATGTATGCGTAGAGGGAGAGAAAGAGAGAGAGAGAGAGAGAGAGAGAGAGTATATATATATATATAGAAATATATTTATTTATTTACCGTTTAAATTTAATGCAGCACACTTTATATTCTATTGTTGCTAATTTTTCTTCTTCTTTTTTTCTACCAATTCGAAATGCTTCGCATACAACAAAAACAGATGGTACATAACGAGTAATAGTAGGCTTCTAGAATAAAAGCCACATCTTTTCCTAAATACACGTATTTTAAAATGAACGAGATATTTTATATTGATTTATGAAGCAACTTTTTGAAGGAAATTTTGGTAATTCAGAAATGAGTAAAAATTATTATCGATGTGTTTTGGAAGAAAAGTAGTATGGAAAACGTAATTCCGTCAATTTTTCATTTATTTTCATCGGCCGGGTGCATTAATTTTTCATAATGGCTGTAAAAATGTTCTAATCTATCTAAAATTTATAAAATTATAAATATAGTATTTAGCTTCGCGAGGGAAATATCCATTGGTCTTGCTAAATACTTAATTTCGACGCTTCAAAAGTCATTCGAGTTCAATAGAAAGTAAATAGTATTTAAAAATTGAAGTGCATTTTAGCAATCAAGAAAAATCAAATGGAACGCTTACACCGTCTCTTGAAAAAAAAAAGAAAAAAAAAACAAAAACAAAAAATCACGAAATACATTATAAATAACGAAAATTGACGCGGTCATTTGCTCGATTGAAAATTGTCACTATACTTCGCTACTTCACGGGCTATGTAAACACTGATAAACTAAGCGGAACGTTTAAAATCAGCCAGCACAATGGATACAAGTTCGCAAAGTGTTGATAAAACGAGAGAAAAAGCACGGGAAGGAGTAAGAAATGGCGAATTGTTAAAGTAGACGAGAGAAATAAAAAAAAAAAAAAAAAAAAAAAAAAAAAAAAAAAAAAAAAAAAAGAAGAAGAAAAACGAGAAAAGAAAAGGAAAAAAATAGCAACTTTCGACTAATACTAACGATCTGACGAAGCATGATATTAACCTCATACAATTAGGTGCGAAACTTGGGCGAGGGCGGGAACACCTGTTTGGATTCGCCGGCACGCAAGATTGATTTGCACAAGCCGGCCGGGCTCTACCCATGCCATCGCCAAGGAGGCAACCAGGTACACACATACAGATACAAGGCAACGAAATTAGTCGTATCTGCACAACCAACACGCGCGCACAGTCGCTGCGCGAAAATGGATCATTCTTCCACCCCCACCTCTTCTCTCTCTACACACACACGCACACACAATTCTCCTCTGCCGTTCCTCACTGCCTACCACAAGCGTACACTCGAGCGCCTCTTTCTTTGCTTTGAGAGTCGACCCGCACATTTCCGAAGAATATTCACTAAATTTTGATATTATTTCGATATTCTTTCGGCTTTAAAATAAATATTGCTCAATTGAAGCTTTGTAAATTTGGCGAGGAGACTTTATTTACGAGGGAGCTGAAAGGCTGGGCAAGACATGGCGAGCCGAAGCGCGAGTTTCGTTCGATCTGGGAAGAATCAAAAAAAAAAAAGAAAAAAAAAAGAGTCTTTGAACATGCGAACGCGATTTGATGGGAACGTCAATTTAGTTTAGCATTTTAAATGGAGCTAAAGTGCATTGGACATAGAATTCAAGAGCTTTCGCGACTCTTAATAAATGCATCGGGTATCTGACAAATATAAATAAGTTGCCTCGCGAGGCCGCGAGTGTCCATGTGCGTTTTACTTTAACAAAAGATAATTATTATAATTTATATAGACTCGTAATAGAGGCTTTTCCCGTCGAATACGAGATGAGCAGTAAGCTGCTTCTAATTGAATTTTTCATTGAAGCTGATCGTATGTCGATATGCATAAGAAAAATGGAGGAGTAAAATCGATTTGAGCAAGCGACGTTTTGTTAGTGGTAAATAGCATTGCTTTTTGAGTAGGATAACGATGATTTGCCACTCGCGTTTATAAACTAAGGGAGCTTATTATGGCTATATTATGCGGTAATTATGCGAGTTTTTAGTGGAAAGTATTTGAGTCTGGCGTGGACTTTCCTGGTAATGGATCGAACGATGCTGTGCCGTTAAATCGAAATAATTAATCGTACGATGAATACTATTTGAAGGAGCCCAAATAAGCCCAAATAGTAAGCTTTAGAGCTTTAGAGCACGCTCGCGAACTATTTTCAAGCGCGAAAGCACACGCGCCACGATTCTCCATAATAATGAAACAGGCGCTCGAATTGTTGGTTCTTCTATTAAAAACATTCCCCCTCTCTTTCATTACGCAAAGCAAGCAGCATGAGTAAAATGCATTTTAGCCAGCCGATATGTGCCAACAATAATATAAACTTACACGTCCGCATCTATAAATCTTCCTCGTACGTAACTAAGGTTGCTTTATCGTAATCGCTAACGTCACATGTCGTTATATACACGACCATCACAATTCTCACAGCGCTACATGCCATGTGGAATACTGCTCATCCCGCCCCCGCCCCGTAGCGCTCCAACAAGCGCAAGCTCAAGGGGAAGGATAGTAATTAGTCGTGTGTATGAATGAAGTTAAGTCGTTGAGTGAAAGTCCTTTTTTTAATAAAATGTTTCGTATCCTTTCATTCGTTTGAATGTAGATCCGACATTTGGATAGCCGACTGTGCATAGACTCGGCAGGTATACCAGATGACATGAATAGTCCTGCGGCCGTCTTTGAATGTCATTTGCAAGGCGGCAATCAGGTACACGCGACGCCTCCGCATTTCTTTCCGATGTGATGATTTATTTGAAGCCTTTGTATGTACTCTTTCTCTTCCACGGCTCATTTATGTATATAATAGATTTTTGAGCTCTAT
>NW_011948430.1:682962-730462 GCF_000503995.2 Ceratosolen solmsi marchali
GACGCTCACGCTGTGAAACGTCGGCGTCAGGTGAAAAGTGTAATGAAATGGTGGAGGTACTATATTAATCTTGAGGATACTTCGGGAGCTAACGATCTTGTCGAGTTGAGCAATTCGCACTGAGAAAGCAGTTGATTGCATGGCCGACTATGCATTTCTCTAGCCCACGCTGTAAATAATACAACGAATTGATAATTTAATTAGAATTGTGATACTACTTGGATTTAACAGAGAGCTTTGCGCTAATAAATAAAATAATAAATAAAATAAAATAAAACGAATTTGCAAAGAATAGAGGAGGATAATAAGTGATCCGATTAAATATCGCGGATGTTTTTTTGCCGATCCTTATACCGAATTTAACATCATATATATATATATATATATATAGTCTATACAACCCGCTGTATTTCTCAGTGTTCAAAAAAGTTAATTGAGTTTTCTACAATGTGAGTTAGCTGCGATTGATACAAAATCCCATCACAAATACCTAGTAATAGTATAAATCATCATACAAGAAACAACTCATAATTATTTGCCTTTAACGAGTTAATGGGGCGAGCGTTTTACAAGTTTTGCAAGATGCGCAGTTTGTAGCCTGAAATCCGCTGCTGACTAATAATATGTTTTACCAATCCATAATAATACGACTAAACAAAAATAATCGCTCCTTATCACCATTAAGGGAAAGCGTAGGTGGATAAAGAGAGCTTCCAATCCCTTTTACATTATAATTCTGAGATGTAATATTATTATTATAATAGCCTTACTCTTTCAACATCTTCCGTATATAAAACAACGCATTTCCATGTGTTATCACGGTGGCAGACACATCCTCACATCGTCCTTTTATCCGCTCTAGGATATTTTTCTCCCATTCGTGTGTCTTTACTATCATCTGCTCTACGGGCCATCTCGACACTCAGCCCGGAAGCCCAATCTCGACCTCCCTATCCCATCCTTCTCGACTGCCTTCCGATATCTCGTCGCGCGTATCCGATCTTTATCGAGATCGAGTGGTCATTTGGTTATCGAGACTTCATTTAGTAGCAATGAATCGCCAATAAACTGTTCTCCTCCTCTCCCCCTCCACCCGTCGAGCACCCCTTCTCATACCCCAGTTCGCGATTCTCCGGAATCACGCACCTCTTGGACGCGCGCCCGATCAACTTCAAAACCGCCGTCTCTTTCTTTTCCTTTTTACAACCCACTCGGAGCGTCTCTATTTGTTTTTTTCACCACGGCATCCCTCGCGCACCTGCAAACCGTTGCTTTATCTTCGGTTCCTTTCACCACATATATGTATGTATGTTTCGCGTGAAGAAGTTTCGCAGAAGAGGGGAAAAAGAGATAAAGAACTTTGTCGCTACAATGGCTGAAAAGGAGAGGGAGTAACGAGCGTAGAATGAAAACGAACGGCAGTCGACGACCTTTTGCTTTCGGCTGCTTTAACCCGACTGGCGAGTTTAACGTACGCCCTCTTTATCTCTATTTCTCTTGATTTAAGAGTGGAAACTATGTGTAGACGAAGCTTGTGTAATTAAAATACGTGGACCAAAGAGGAAAGATTTTTTAATTGGAATTTCACGGGCTCCCACTTTCCCGTGTATACGTCTACCTCGATTTCTCCTAAATTTTTCCTCCTTCAATCTTTCCCCTCCCTCCCTTCCTCTCATCATTCCACCCTTCTTCCCTTCCTTCCTTCCTTCCTTCCTTCCTTCCTTCCTTCCTTCCTTCCAACCTTCCTACTTTCCCTGTTTTCTTCCGTGCCTCCATCCATCCGCCCTCCCGTCCTTTCTTCTTTCCTCCTTATGGTACGTGTTCCATCATCCACGTGCATTGTGCCGTGCAGCAAATTTCACAATCTTTATACACGAAAGCGTGAAAGCCTAAAACTAATTACTCGACTTTTTAATTACGTGAGACTGTGGCACTGATTTAAATGTTGCTGCACTCGCTTTGCTGAATATTCGGTTGCTGGCGCTTTATTTTTATGTTGGTTTTGTGCTTCAGTACACGGCTATGATTCGCTTGAAGTTGCCGTATTATATAGCAAGGCCACTCTGTCAACCTGCACTTAATAACGCTTATGTACGCTATCCAATCCTAATATGCAATAAAACGCTGTTGTGTTTTGAAAATACGAACGAGCAAATGAAAGAATCGGACGCACGTTTGAGTAAAATTTTAGCAGCGTGTGCGCGGTCCTACTCTACGTATGAAATATGAGAATGCGGATAAACACGAGTAAATTCCGGTGAGCGGTAAAACGATCGTTCGTTCCCTTTGGCCAAATATCAAATAAATCATAAGCACGCTGCTCGAATATTTCTATTTGTGCGTGTGTCTCTATGCACTTGTATGACCGATGACTGGTGTTCGATGTCTTAAAAGTTGCACGTGTGCGCTTGTCGCGAACGAGAAGGTGTGCAAGTCGCATGCTAATGCGCGCAACCGCATTCGGCTTGAGCACCTTCAGCATGTTTGTATGTTCAGAGAATCCAATCAACACGAAATTGCCTAATGACTTCATTTTTTTATTTTATTATAACGCGTAGTACTGGATGATGAGCAAAACAGGGGAAATACGCAGAGACGAGGCCTGTCTTGATTACAGCGGCACAGACGTCATAATCTATCCGTGTCACGGTAGCAAAGGCAACCAGCAATGGACTTATAATGCACAGGTATGTATCTATACGACTACGTGCGTGGATTTGTGTTCGCGTATATATTATTTACAAAAACAAATCAGTGGATACGATTAATTGTCCTTTTCACCGTAACATTTTATGGCTATTACTGCTTCAAGGTTATAATATAATAATTCCAGTTAAAATTTACTACACTGATCTTTCAAAGTAAAAAATTTAATTACATTGTTTTATCGTTGCTAATTAATAAATAGTCTCAATCATTGTATTTGACAATGTTTTATTAAAAAAATCTTTATACATCGGCTTATATAGAAAGATAATATCAACATAGAAACTTAATATCAACATTTAATTAGAAGAACATTTAATATCAACATTAAAATAGAAACTTAATATCAACATTTTTAAGGATTTTTCTTTCACTGCACGTATAATAATAATAATAATAATAATAATAATAAAAAAATAGTAATTATTGTCAAAGAATTGAAATGAGCATAATGTAGTTTATATAGCTATGATATTATATTAATGATAATCGATTCGATCAAAGTATAAATATGATTTTTGACTTTTAGTACTTACTTCACCACTTATTCGTAATGATAGAATATTGAAGTAATAACTATTCAATCTAATAATACCAAACTTTTTATTGTTTCATTTGATAAAATATATTTTAAAATTCCTTTCACAATTAAGCCTAAAGGCGTTGATGTTTTTGATAATGATTTTATTGTCAAAAATGTATAAATAAGAATAGTTACAATTATCGATTAATTAAGAATGCAGTTAATGTAAACTCCAAAAATAGTTACAAATTAGAAATATATTGCAGAAACAAGGTATTTCTGCCACATGAAGTCTTGTAAACTAGAATAATTTTATTAAATCAACAAGTTTTCTGGTTGGATCAACCAGAGTTATCAAAGGATAGTATCGAATGTAATTTATCTTATCTGTAATTTTATATCTTTGGTCATTTTCTTTCAATTTTCCTTGAATTGATAAAAAAAAAAATAAAAAATTTCTTTAAAAATTAAATACCAATTACATTTGCGTAAAATTAAAAATTTGCTCCTATTCTTTACTATATAATATTACAATAACATATAATCTGATTATATTTTTATAGTAAAAATCATTTATGGCTAACCAGAACTCTAACAAAAGCATTCAAACTATTCGACCAAATAATTAAAATGTCCACAATACTAAAATCATTCGAATAATAGAGGAATAATAAAAAAAAAAATTAAAAAATTTTAATATATCAGTTTTCAGTTTCATAATACCGTTGAATGAACAACGAAAAATCATTGTTAAAAAGATCCATAATAAGAATTCACTTCTTTTATTCGAAAAGTCGATAAATTTATATTGTATTTAAAGGCTTATATTTTCTTCAATTAAGTTTAAATTTTAAAAAGATTGGTACATAGATTCTTTTGAAAAATTTTCACATAATTAAAAATGCCGTTAAAATAAATATAAATTAAGAAGTTCAATTCAAAGGTAAAATAAGATAAAATTATTTCAAATGAATAATAACTCAGACATGTTAAATATTTGGATAGATACTGATTGATTAGAGTACTTTATATCGCATCATATTCAAGCAGATTAAAAAGGTTTTTTTTAATCATAATTTCATTTTCATTTTTTGAATTGTGATTTATGTAAAAAGAAAAAAAAAAGAAAGAAAAAACAAATTAATCTCCAATGACTAATATATTCAACAATGCGTCAGTGTTAATTGAAATACACAAATAATAATAATCTGCATATTATTATTGATTTATTGAAATAAAATTTTAAAAATTTGAAAGTTCTTCAAGATATGGAGTAGCATTATTTTATGGTCTTATTAGTGCACAAAGTTATAAAAAATTTATTATGTTGAATTAAATTACAATTTTTTAATTCAATATATTCTCTAGTATTTCTAAATGAAATGCAGATTTAATCTTTTGCATAAATTTATAAAATGCTCGACACGTTGCTTATATAATAGTATGTGAAATAACTTTGATCTGTTTAATACATATTCAAATATAAATTTATAAAATCTTAACATTTGTATTGCGATGATAGATTTAGGTTTATACTAAATTAAATCTAATAACACTTTAAACCATTCGCTTATCCATAATTATCATTTCTAATATGTAACTGAGCGTATTAATTAATGAAAATTTTCGTCCTCTATTTCTAATTAGAACTAAATGCAAATTATATTTCAAACAAATTAACTTTAAATTATATCTATTTCTTGTTTGATTAGTTTTATACATTTAATAACATTTCTATGGCCAATGGTGAGTTCCGAATCTGAGTAAATCTTTGAAAACCAAGTTTTTTACATTCTATCTAAATTGATTTAAACGAAATTTATTCATATTAATCGTTATCATAACGTTTTAACTATTTAAATATTTTATGATATCTACCAATTTTATTGCACGATGTTCGGTGTATTTATATAGGAATATACATACTTTCTTAAAGTTAAATCGAAATATGGATAAATTTTAAATGCCCTAAACGAACTAACTATATAACAAACTTTTATTATTAATAGTCAAATAGTGTGCACAAAATTAATATTGTATAGATAAATTAATCAAATTTTTCTTTGTTAACAAAAATTACTTTATTGTAATCGCGATATATTAATTAATAATATTAAAATTATACTATTATTCATTTATAAATATAATATTAAAATCTTTAAATATTATTTTTTTAATACCTTACAAAACTTCACTTTTTACCTTATGACATTGCTAATTATAAATATTGATTTTTAATTCTTAACATCTCAAGATTTAACTAATTCATATTTTTATTACTATTTCCAAGAAAAAAACGTCGCATAAATTAATGTAAATAAATATATTAATAATAATATTGATACGTCGAATGATTCGTGATGTTTTTTAAATTTGATGTTAATAAACAATAATACTTTCCTTTATCTTTATTTTGTCTTTATTGTTTATAATGTATATTTTTAATAGCATAATTATTACGGCATTAAGCTTTATTGACATTAACGGGTGAGTTGAAATCTTGAGATTGTATTAATTCTTTATTCTGATTCTTCTTCTTTATTTTCATCAATATGAACATTTTAAAATTATTATCGAGTTCGTTAAACTAATTAAATTTTTTTAATTTATAGTCAATCTTTATAAATGTTATTAATTAGTATTGATCAATTAATTGAGCATTCGTAACTAAAATTTCGTCAGATTACGAAATTACATAGCTAAAGAATATAATTTGTATTCGTCGTTATCGAATGCAAGATTTATTTCATTTTTATTATTTTTATTACTGATGTCGGCAAAGTTTATATGCTATTCTTCTTTGACTTCATTTGAAAAGTGAGCTTCTATCAGGTTTTATGTCAACATCATTTTCAACTATGTAGACAATTATAAATAAAATTTACTCCAATAATATAACATTAATTCAATGATTTCAAATTTCTCGTAATATTTGTTAATGTAATAAAATTAATTCTGTGATCTAATGGTTTTGAAATAAAATTATAAGAACCCGTATCACTCTATTTGCAATTTTTTAAATAATAAATATTTATTTAAAACTTAAAACCAATGGGTTAACATTTTCTTATACTCTTTTATATTGTATTTCTATAGCTACAGAATTTCTTAATTTATTTTCTCTAATCGATCACTTACCTTTATAAAGTTTTTATTCAGTATAATGAATGATATTTGTACATAGAAGTGTAAATAGAATTTAGATTTCAAATCAAGAAGAAGATACTCAAGTGAATTATCTTGTTTAATCCTTGGTAAAAATAATTAAAAGTATGAATCGATTTAATTTTTTTAAGAAAAAAAAAATGAAATAAATAAGTACAAACTATAAGAAGATGTAATCTTAAAGTAATTTATTATATGTAAGAAAAGTGTGTGAGCTGCCAGTTGATTTGGATTTTCACGTGGTAAAAACAAGCAGTTGATATAAATCTTGTCAGAAAAGAAAAGAGAAAAAAAAAATGTTTGAGTAATCTTAACATTCCGCCGTATTGATTTATATCAAATTTGTCATTTGAAAGTTCGTAACCCATATGCTACTTCGTTATGAAAACATGTTTATTTAAATTCATGCATTAAGGAAAATAAAATGTAATGGTAAAAATGAAAAAAGAAAATGAAAATATAAATTTGAAAGCGAAAGTCGATAGGAACACGAAGTTAGTGAATTAAATGTTCAATTTAAGAAGATGAAACAAATTAATTTATCCACATAATTTTTACGTAATATTTGAGTAAAAAACGCAAGTACTGATTTGTGAACTTTTTCAAATTAAAGCAGATTTATTTTATTGATATTTATTTTTAATTAACGACAAGTTTATACTACTACGCATTGATGTAATGCCGGATTTTTCCTTGCGGAGCACAACGCCCAAGTGCATTGGTTAAAATAAACATTTTATTAAAATTCGTAATCCATAGGCAGCTGGATAAATAGATAAATGCGTGAATGATGGGCATATAGATCGATAAATGGCTGACTGGATGGATGGACGAGTCCTTCTGTTCATTCTAAAATCTTGCTCGCAATTTGAAATGTTGGCGTTAAATCGATCAGTCGATGACTAACTCGAGGATAAAATGTCCTTACTCTTGCAGACGAAGCAGATAAAGCACGAGAGCAGTGGCAAATGCATGTCCATCACCGAGAGCAAGATCCGGCTGCTGATGGAGGAGTGCGCGGCTGCGGCGCCTCGGCAGAAATGGGTCCTGGAGAACTACGACCCCACGAAGCTGTGATATCGCGTGCCGCTCCGGGCGCTCCAGCAATAACAGCGGCAGCGACGGCAGGAGTCGCTGCCCCAACGCTGATGATGCCCGTCGAGAAGCCAAGGAGCCTCTTTCTACTACATTCCAGCTCGCTTCCCTGCTTCTTCCGCTCGTCCTGCTCCGGCTGCGTACGCCGAAGTTTCAAGACGAGGATACATTTTTAACAAACTCGACGTTATACATACGACGAATTATTGTTGGCGAGTGTTATATTATTATTATTGTTGTGAGGACATTCGCCCGTTTTACTTATCGAAGGGAGAGTTATTATTATTATAAAAACATGGCGTATAGTCCCTCGAATCACCGGGACGTCTTCTTGTTGGACATTTCTTCTACTTTTTAGAGGCAAATGATTGATGATTAAAAGAAACTAATGATATAATAAGAATATATATAATATAAGTAATGGGCTTAAAGCGTTAAGTTTGTGCTGCCACTGCACACGTTGACAAATTATTTTTATATTTTTTCTATAATAAACGAAATAGAAACTTGTCGTAGACCTTGTACATTTCTGTAAAATAAACTTAACTACGATCAATGCCAGTTTATTGTAGAATTAAGTCCAAGATATTGGAGAGGTAAAATTTTTGAAAATATTAAAGAGAACGAAGTGTGATTCGCGAGAGAGGTTTCCTGATTAATCAGTGAATGATATCTCTTTATTATTATCTCGAATGGCGCGAGAATTTTGAGTGGAAAATATAAAAGTATAGAATTCAAATGGATAAGCTGAAAGATAGATAGATATATAGATATATAGAGATAGATAGATAGATAAAGGGAGGGAGGGGGGAGAGAGAGAGGGAGAGAGAGAGAGAGAGAGAGTGCGTGTGTGTGTGTGAGCGAGCGAGTGAAAGAGAGAAAGGAAAAAGAAAGACAGATAGTTTGATAAATAGGTAGATAGGTTAAAATAAAGGGAGAAAGCGTGAAAAAACAAAAGTGTGTATACTACTGTGTGTAAGAGTCTGTATGCGCGAGACTTTAAATTAGCTCATTACTAGTTGCCAATTATTGTAATCGATAAATAAATCTGAAGCCCCGTGTCGGGGGATCGAATTCCGCCGAACCCCAGACCCCATTATTTGCCCATGACGAATACAATCGATAGACCCGAGTATCACGAGCTGTGACGAAGAAGGAAGCTATAGATCACATAAAAAAAAAATATTCATGCAGATTCGGATAATCGAATCGCATCACTGGCATCAACATTTGCACTCCGTTCTCTACCAATAAATTAGACTGGCAACTTTCACCACGGCCTCCTTTCAATCAACGAATTAACAATCTTATTACGATAACTTGCTTGCAATTTCCGCTAATTTAGATCATAATGAGAGAAGGACATTTTCAGTAAGTATTTCGTGGTCGACTACTAACTTCTTCCATTTATATCTTTTCGGAAATTCGTTTCGATTGTACAACTGATTGTTGCGTCAAATAAGTAGGTCTGCGTGCTCGTTAATAAAATACGATGTCGTCGAACGAAGAGATTAAGAAAGGGATAGCCGTTTATGTATGAACGACAAATATACGTATATATTATATACATAGATAACCGATTGAATACATACATCGGCGCAACACTAGCCCAATACACGCACAATCGTGAATGCGCGCAGGTATATGGGTATGCATACTGACGCATGCGTATATGTATGCATATATATATATATATATGTGTGTGTGTGTGTGTGTGTGTGTGCGCGCGCGCGCGCGCGCGCGTGCGCGTGTGTGTATGCGTATTTATGCACACGGGACATTTTCTACATTTGGTAAGGACGCGGTATATCGTAAGAGAAAGTGACATATGATACAGCGCGGCGACAATGCGGTTTGTGAATTCTCGGCATGACGCACGCCGGGCGCTTAACCATGTAATATCGAACGTGCCTTAAATTGCGTGTACATAAATATTACGAGTTAGAATTAAAAACTATTGTCATCATCACGAAAAAAAAAGAAACTCTACGATATCGTGCAACAATTTGTGTTAAATAAAATCGATGTTGTTTTACATTATGGCATTACATTATGGTTTATCCCTTCGTCTTCTCTACATCTCCTTAAATACCAATGATTTCCCTTCAACTATACTATACTATACTAACTATACTACTGCTACTGTACTATGCGCGAAAAAATTATTTCTATAATGAAAATTAATAACAATGTTCAAAAATCACCTTTCTTAATTATTGTCCGATTATCGAGTATCTTCAAAGATAAACGATATTCTGAAGCATAAAGATAATAAAAGAACATTTATGTTTTGGTTTTTGTTTTTTTTCTTTTTCTTTTTTGTTTCATACGGCAAAAAGAAAAAGAAACTGCATGATGAAATATTTAATGAAACTTCCTAATTTTGTAAAATTAACTTGTGATCATGAACAACGTGTACGTTCGATATCTGTAGAGAATCACAGACCTCTATGATGATTTTATACAAGTAAAAGAAACGGGAACAACCCATATTCCTATCGTGTATTTTTAATGCTAAAAGTAGCAATTTAGTGCAACGAATAAATTCATCTACGTATCTTCTTATACTAACAGATAAACGAAAACGAAATCGCTCGTTATTCTAGCGCAGTCGCATTATGAACGTACGGACGAGTATCGTCGCTTTGGCTGCTTTTGCGCCGAATCCGTAACTCGGCTCACAAAGGCACTTCTCTCTTTATTAAGCTCTTATTCAAATTCTCTGGCTTTTAATATGGACAGTGCCAAAGGTCTGAATTTAAGTTTGAATAAAATTATAAAAACATGTTTGAAAATTTGTAAATTGAAAAAAATTGTATTTCAAAGGCTCTTATGCATTAGCGAGAGAATTTATACAAAATACGATTTAGATAGATGAATATTTCATAAAGTGTAAATGCGTTGCTGTTGCTGTTGTTGTTGTTGTTGTTGTTTTTGCAGAGCTTAATTATTGTAGAAGAAAGTTATTGCTTCATATTCAACTTTCAGTCGAGTAAAAGCATCGTTTAACATTTTAGGTTTAAGTTGGCTAAATTTCTTTATTGTGAGAATTTATTTGAATCGATAAGAAAATATATCCCGGGTCTGATAGCGTTTATTATTACATTTGCATTATCATTGTCAACTTATCTCTCCTCTTCATTTAAGCAAAATAAAAGCTTTACAAATATTCTATCGTCCACCAAATAAACGTCATTAATGTGGAATCCCGGAATGGAACGATCTATCATTTATCAATTATATTTTGTAATAACTATACTAATGCCAACAACATCAAATAATTATTCTTAGAAAACAGACGTAACAATATAACGATTAAAACGACCCATTAAGACCGTATAATTATAAAATAACAATGAAGTTTGGCATTTAAAGTAATATGCAGAATACGCGATGAAATATCCGCAATGAAATCGCTTCAATGTAAAAGTAACAAGTAAAAACATGAATATGCGCACGCGTTTCAGTGATGAATGAGCGGATAACGGCGCTTGCGCGTAAGTACCATCGCTTTTGAGCTTGACCTCCTTTCTCTGCTATCCACATCCAGCAATTATTTTTACCCCTTTGACACGATCTACCCACAATACGACATAATTTATATTAATGTAAGTGGTCGAACGATTAGGGAACCTTAGTCGATGGCATTTACGTGCAGTGAAAAGATAGATACCTTAGAGGCGCGTTGAGATAAAAAGGAAGTCGATGCAAAAAGAGATGTATCGCCGCCCTGATTAGCGAATCCTTTCGACTTGAAATACGCCGAGCGGTCCGGTATGATGAAAAGAAAAGCGAAACGAGGAGGATCGAAGGGGATGCCGCTGTCTAAGCTAATTGAGATCCGAGAGGTAAAATCAAGGGGTCGGAGTGGGTAGGGCCTAACAAAGTGCACATTATTGGAAAATTGAGGCTGTGTGGGATAGCGTGTGGGGTTGGAATTGGGGGCGGAGGCACGCTTGTATAGATCCGCCTGGCGATACGCGCGTGCGGGATTGCGGTCGCGCAGGCGCGGGCAAGCGGCGGCAGCTGAGCAGCCTCGCGCGCTCCCAAGGCTCTTAGTTCGCATCGTTCAGGTGGCGGAGGATCGATGAGGAGCGCCGGCCAAGAAACCGCTGTCTAAGCAGACCAACTCGAGCTCGTTCCTGGAGAGCGCATCACGGAATCCCGAGATCCGAGCAACAGGTATCGCACAATTAACTCTCGACGCCGACGTGTCGCGCGTCGCTTCCCAACCGCAGCTGCTGCACGACGAAGAAGAACTGGGGGGGGAAGAGCTCGGTGTAGAGGAGGAGGAGGAGGATCAGGAGGAGGAGGAGGAGGAGGAGGAGGAGGAGGAGCAGGAGGACGAGGAGCAGGAGAGAAAAGGGACGGAGGGATCGGAGGGTGAGACGGAGTCGGAGGAAGAAAAGGAGGATAAGACGAGGATCGCCCTATCCGCCAGCATCGAGATGCCGGAAGCCTCGAGCTCGTCCGGGACCGCCCTTGACGACCTCGATAACTCGACCTTCGAGAACAAGAGCGGCCTCGCCGAGGACATGAAGTTTCTCGCTCGTATGCCAGAGCTCTGCGACGTCACCTTCCTCGTAGGCGAAACGCGGGAACCGGTCTGCGCGGTAAAGGCCATCCTCGCCTCCAGGAGCAAGTGCGTATATACCCGTGCGCGAGCCCCTCGCGGCTGCTTGGCTAAACGAATTCTTTAACTTGCACGCGTAGGGTCTTCCACAAGATGCTGTACCAAGCGCCGAGTCCCCAGCGCAAAAAGGATCCCCCGCCCAAGGAAAATAAGCTCAAGTACTTTCTCAAGAGGAGCTCCGAGCCCCTCCTAAACATGCAGAATGCCGCGCAACAGGTAATTATGCGATTCTTCTATCCTCTTGGCAATTACCTTAGCCTCCGACTGCGATACACGCTACTTGACAAAATCTACAAATGAAAATACAAAGCTATGATAGCGAGCGTAGCTGTGCGTTCGCCGTAACGAGGACAATAGTATCATTATTTTAGCCTTCAATAGCATTAATTTTACATACACCTACGCATAATATGTTGGGTTTAATTTATAAAGACACCATATGTTGTGTGCCATGTAGCGGTCAAGCTTCACGCAGCAGCTGGCTCCCATTCAAGAGGTATCCCATCAATAATACAATCTGCATCGCTTTTATTACCCTTCTCACGTAGCTACTTTTATGTTCTTAAGCGCCGATAATTATTGTACATCGAGCAATGATAGTATAATATCGTTGTTTGCCTCACAACGTAACATTTCACTGTACATAACCTTAATCCCTTCAACGTCCCTTTCACGATCCCTTAGGACTTAAACTCCTAACTTTGTTTTCTTTTGCTTCGGAATTTTACGTTATTGGCTTTCGGATAATTTTGACCAATCATCTAGACAGTATCGCTGATAATTATTACGCATGCGCATGCTATTGGACACCTTCTCAAAATCCACATCTATTTAGCAATTTACCGTTTTCTATATAGTGTGTATTAATTATATCTTGTGACTTTCTGACACTGCGTATATAGAGGATTTGGCAAGCACTTATATTTATTCGATAACACCATTTAGAAGTTTTAAAAATGTTCTTAATAGCGTAGAAGTAACTTATGTGCAAACACTAATATTGAATAAATGTCACATTTATAATGTAAAACAATTATATTTTTATTTAGAATTCCGGTACTAGTGTGTAGTCGAGTTTTATCAAAGTAACATTTAATTGGTTGAAGGTGAAGTTTTTTAGTTTTGGTGGAAATTTAACAATATTAGAGACAATCCTCCTATCTATATATGTATATATATATATATATTTTTTTTTTTTTTTTGATAATTAGGAGTCTTTAATATTGAAAATGTTGCAAAGTTCTTTCAGGACATGGCTCACACAACTTTTTCTCATATTGTTATTTGCGAAGTTGCGATAGACTAAATTCTCTTGACTTTGACGCTAATTAAAGGTCTGATTCACGATGTAGAAAATTCGCGTGGTGTGCAATTATAATGAGAACGAGAACAATTGGTCATAAAGTCGCTTCACTTAGTCATTGATTTAACGACTGCTTCGGCATTGCAACGGCGCATCGAATATCCAGCCAAATTCGGTTACTTCACCTTCTCCCAAACTAATATCCCCTATCATATTGAAATCGTCATTATATGTATAGCAAATATTCGACTACCGCCCTTATAACTTCTAATGGTCATTTGTGTAACCGCAGCCTCAGTCGTATCAGCACCACACTCTCATCGTCGATGAATTCGAGCCGGATGTTTTTCGTCAGCTGATCGAGTACATTCACACGGGATGCGTCACACTGCAGCCACGCACACTACTTGGTAAACGCTCAATTACACTCATTGCTTGCTCGAAAATTTCTCATCCTGTTATTGTTCTCTTGCATACTTCAAACGAACGAATGACCGATGGACGCAGGAGTGATGAATGCCGCCGATTATTACGGGTTGGATGAACTTCGACGCGCTTGTGCTGGATTCATCCAGTGTTGCATTACCGTCGACACAGTCTGCGCGCTCTTGGCCTCGGCTGAACGATACATTCAATACAAATGCACCAAATCCTTGGTGCAAAAGGTAAACGCTAGTGCATAATATGCAAATGCAATGGCTTTGTAAAAGCGTTGAAAAGTACAACTGCGAGAGGCTTAGTGGCCCACATCGCGATGACCTTCAATATTTATAATGATGATGAATTTTCAGCATCAAACTCTACTATCCCATCATAATCATTTATTCTAAACGCTATGTTAAAAAAAAAAAAAAAAAAAAAAAAAAAAAAAATAAAAACGTTCATGAGTTAACGGTATCATCGTTCGTCATAGAACTTACGTTATCACCATTAAATGAATAACTAATACGCATTAAAATAGTTAATAGCAAATTTCTGAAGATTATGCATTTTTCAAAATTAACATACGTACAGCACAAAGTCGTTATTCATTCGTATTTATTTTCTTTATAACATATAAATTTTTATCTTCCTAACGTTTCTTTGAAGAGCATCATATCATAAATATCATAAATCATAAATTTTTTGTAACATTTAAATATATAATTTATAAGTCCTAAAATAATAATTAATAGTCCAGTCTTGTGTAATATAATTTTCTTCCTTACGTTAAAATGTTGTCATATCAAATAAACAAATAAATAAGCTTTACCATTAAATATAAGACTGTGTAGGTTATAAAATAGCAGTTTGATCGGATGTATTTCTCATGATTAAATTAAATCTTTTAACACTGATAATCCTTTAATATTATTTATCATATTGTAAAATCAGATAATCAATAAATTAATCGAATCAAACTAGAAGTACTTGTACAACAGAAAAATATAACATTATGAAATGAATATATACTAATCTTAAATTATTAATATCTATATGTGAGAGTATTATTTAATATTTATAAATTTATTAATTCATTTATCTGCAATAAAATATAAGGGAAATCGTTTGTAAATATTTTTAGTCTAGTTTAAATAGGCAATAAGGAGTTCATTAGTTAAATGAAATTTAACGGAGCTGTACAAATTTAAATATAAGAATAAAGTAATAGAATTAAAAAAAACTTGCGATATAGTATATATTGTTTACAGGATTGTTTGATAATATTTTTCTTATCTTGCCCAGGTTTTAGAATTTGTCGATGAGCGTGGAAATGAAGTACTTAATCTTGGATCGTTCACGCTGTTGCCGCAACACGTTGTGCGTTTAATTTTAGCTCGGGACGAATTGCATGCTGATGAGTTTACCAAATTTCAGGTATAAAATAAATATGTCCACATAAGATGGAATAATAATGAGTCGTTAATTTAAATTATTCACGATTTCTCCTCCTCCTCTCCCACCCTCCCCTCATTTCTCTCTCTCTCTCTCTCTCTCTCTCTCTCTCTCTCTCTCTGCACCTCAACTCCACCCCACTCCATTCCACTCCACCCCTGCATTTAGGCTGCACTAATGTGGAGTAAAAAGTATTGCGATAGTAATACAACAATGGATCTCAAGACAGTTATTGGCAACTTTATCGAATATATTCAATTTCACAAGATCCCAGCAAATGTTTTGATGCACGAAGTTCATCCCTTAGGACTAGTGCCAAATGCTATTATCGTTAATGCTCTGGCCTATCAGGTGCGCACACTTATTTCTATATTTATTTTCAAAATAATCGGTAGTCATTTTTTTCCATTTGAAAATTGTATATCTTTATGATCGAAGGAAGGCTCGTCGTTAGTTGTACAAACATTTTACAAAAATCTCATCGTATTTCATGTATTATTATGAGATCGATAATGAACATTTTAAATTTTATGTTTATTTAAATTATTTTAATCTCAATTCGACATATGTTTAACAAAATAATTACCCTAATTAAAAGTCATCACTCTTAATAGCAAATTGTATAGAAAACTGTATTGAAATATTACAAAAATTTTGGTAAATAGATCTGCATTTATATAGTGTATTTGTTATTATAAAGGTCAGTTATTTTTATAAACAAAAATAGTTGTTGAAATAATCTTAATTAAAATATTGGCTCGCATTGGTTAAGAATTCACGTAAATATTTGTAGTTGAAACGATACTTGGTAATTTTCGATTAAGTTACACTTTCAATCGAGAGATGACATTGACTATTGCCATGGCATTTTAATTAAATTATTAAGAATGATTATTATAAAGATGATTGGCTACTTGTGTATGTGTATGAATTTAATTGCATAAAAGGAGGCGCGTGTTTGCATGTGTGGGAGGCTGCGAGCAGTAAGCTCGGCTTTTGCAACCGCAAAAACATGTCGACGCGCGCACGCAAATCAATAATCCTGTTGATCGATGGGACTCTGTTGCAGGCAGACCCAACCAGTGTTGACCCCGGGCAGCTCTCTCCCCACAGAGTGAGAAGGCAGGGCCGCAGCATGTCGGTTCAGTCCTCCCTGGACCCCTACGGTAGCAACATGACCTTAAACTCTTTGGGAAGTGACGCCGGCTCCGGGAGCGAGCACCGCCAGCACTCCGGTAGCAACTAACCTACGGCAGCCGCGGTCGTGGATCCAAATGCGGCCGCGGGTCCGGAGGAGTCCTGTTTTCGATACAGCTTTCGCCTAAGTGGTAACCAACAGCAGCAACAGACCTCCTCGTGTTCGGGCGCCGAGTCGCTGAGTATAGAAGAGGAGCCCGAGTTCCGGGACCGGCAGCCGATCCTCGTGAGGGCAAATGTCGAGCTCGTACCTGCGATCCCGAATACCCGGATCGAGTCGACGAGACCCCTTGGCCTTACCGATCATTCAAGCCTCTACATACGTATGGTCCTCAGGCAAGAGGGTCATCTGGCTAATCTCGTCTGGCTTTACAAGACACACAAATTTTAAGCTCGATGTTCCACACACGACGATTAGTAAATGTCATCGGCATACTGTGTCCACATACTCGCTGCTTTCTTGCTTCCCTTCCAACCGATTGTGTGGTAATTTCCATGATAACGTAATACCTGCCCTACAATCTTTCATACGCCTTCATTTCATACATAACATATTACGCTCTTTCTCTATCTCTCTCTCTCTCTCTCTCTCTCTCTCTCGTCTGTTTATTCATTCTTCGTGTACGAACTTTCACTTTTCTAAATCTCTCCAATTATGTACATTTAACATTATTGACTTTGTCGTAAATTTACTCGAAGCAACTAATGATGATCATTCAAATACGTTAACGACCAAACTCGCGTGACCCCTAGGTTCATTAAATACCTTGTTTCTAACATTTCGGTCGACTCTTATTAGTAAACATCCTACTCGATGCTCCCCTCTTATATACAATAGATTTTACCAATACAGTCTGCAATGATACTTTTACAAAGAAAAATAATGAATCTTCAATACAGGAACAATAATCCTTATAAATGCTATCCTGTAATTAAGATCTTTATTTTTGCAACATCTCCAAATTACGGATACACTTACGCACGCGCACGTCTAATCAATAATCTTTATAAATTCATCGACTTTTTATTTTTAACATCTTTCAATTTCAATGTTGCAATTATTTTCAAAGCTGTATTATCTCTCATTGTTATAAACCCGCAAGACTGTACATGATTTACGTAAGTATTTTACGAATCCTTACTAAGAATCGAAGAATGCACGCCATGCACGAAAATGTCTACCTAGTCATTATATAAAATCAAATCATTACACAATAGAATTCTGTAGAATTGTGTGTAGCCGCATCTCAACTACACTCTCCATACGTCTGTAATACAAAAGAATAATATTTTTTAAATCTATTTTTCCACGAGCCGCGAGAATGCAGAGAATTAAAATAATTATTTGCCTTTCTATCGCACAATTTGAATACAAAGTTATTATAATACATTTCTAAAGTGCAACAAAATACATATCATATATTTTTACAGTTTCTGTTCGTAAGTCTTCGACTAATAAAATGGTGTATAAACATTAATAAGAATTATAGTTGTTTTTTTCTTTCTTCTTTTTTTTTTTTTTTTTTTGTTAATATATTGAACATTCGAATATTATATTGGACTTGTTACGAAATGAATGAGCATTCATTACTTTTCAACTACGAATCTTTAAATGTTTCAATACTTTCATTACTTTTGCTATAAAAAGCGTACTCTCCTGTGATGAAATCATGTTGTATTTACAAAACGCTTATATACATTGTTGCCAATGTTGTTATAATATATTTTGATGTTACTGTCGTGTTTTGTGTATTGTTCATAATTGTCACGGCAATGTCTAAGCACATATTCATTGGTATTATAGTTCCATGTGACAACCCAGTGGATTCATACCAGATATATGAATTACGAAACATACGTATGCATGTATACATGTTCCTATCCGTGCAAAAAAGTCGTAACAAAAGTTAAAAGAAACTTATATTATATTCAAAGGACAAAATATAATTGACGTATAATATACTACACATGTATTCCCCATCAATATCCAAGGATATATATATATTTTGTAAATGTTATTTTCTAATGAAAAATTCAGCAAATGATAACAGCAAATTATACATTTCAATCAGAGTAATTATAATTTATTTACTGAAATCACTAACTAGAACAAGAATTATTGACAATTAAATATTCAGAATCGGATTTATAAAATATGAAATATTAGAAATTTAAGACGACGTTTTCTCATAAAGTTTAATCTATAAAGAATATTTCGATATTGTACTTTTAATATTGATTTTACGATATCAATATATTTCTTTCATTATGTTTGATTGTTCATTGTGAAAAGCTAATAAAGTATAAAGAAGATAATAAAACATGTTCTCATTATATATTATATTGCAGTTGTTTATTGATAAAATCCATCAATGTCTATATAATTATATATCGAATTAAATATTATCAAAGCTAATAATGAGGTATTTCATTTTAAAAAATTATTTAATTGCTATTAAATTAAATTACTTTAATACATGTTTCATTGTTATAATATTCATTATGCTCATGTATATTATCGCTATTGATTATGTTCAGTATACTTTAAATTCAAAATACAAAGTATATGAAAATAAAAATTAAACAAGAAAAAGCATATTGGATTTTACAATAAGCGACAATAATTTTACATGTCTTTTATAAAAATATATTTTATACTTTTCAATAATATGAAAAATCTAAAATACTCTATTTTAAAAGGATAGTCAATATGTTGTCATAAGAAAATATAAATGAAAGAGAAACTTTCTGCGTAAGAAGTAGCTTTAACCAAATAATTTTATTCGTTATATGCCTCCATCTTCATTGAAAATATTTAAGAACGATGTTTAAAAAATTAATTTAATATATATTCATACACTGAAATAAGGGCAAATTTGGTTGAGCACAAAATTATGAACTACATTACATTATTTAGGTCAATTTGTTACTTACATAATTCATAAATTTCCAAACGTATTTAGCTTTCAAATTAAAATTTTTATTTATTCTTTATTATTCAATCATTTGTATTATATTGTGTTAATTTTATTAGATTAGAAATAAGACTGATAAAAATAATAATTATTAATTAGATTTAGTTATAATAACAAATATTTCTAATACTATATAATAAGTATCTAATCTATTTATTTACTTACTTATATATAATTTGCTAAGATTATATAGAGGATATACTAATATATTAGTTAAACAATTTAATATAACAAACAAAAATTCTAAAAGGTATCGATTCTTTTGACACCATAGCAACCATCAACTGTAGGTAAACATTTTGTACAATTTGGAATAACCTCATTAATTTTCTATGATACTTTTTTACTTTATATGGATTAAAATTGTTTAAAATATTATAAACAAAAATGGTCAGAAAGAAAAACAACGCGCCTGAAGTGCACAAGTTTTATTATTATAAACCGGGGCAGAACGCTGAAAATACAAAAGTAAGACCACCAAGTTTTTTTTATTATAAATTTACAGTTGTGATTTTAAAGTGCAATGAAAAATGTTGTTAAATTTATAGGCAAACAGAAGTATAGGATTGCTTATTCCGAGCAGTACATACGATCGATACGTTAATTATGCTATGGAAAATGAAAAAGTCACTCTCTTGGCCGAGCGAGAAGCTAAGAGATTGGCAAGTATTAGAGAAGCCACGTTTAACATATCTAAATCGTGGAACGATACTACGCGAGTACGCATTTCACCCATTAGTTTATACAAATTTATACAAAAATTATATATGTCATTTGTTTATTTTGTATTGTAGAATATCCAAAAATGTAGACAAGACGAGTTGCTTTCCATTAAAAATCAATCAGATCTCGATAAACAAAACGTTATCAAAGAAATAATTGAGAAGAAAATATTGGAACGAACCGAAGTAGTACAGCAAGCGAAAGAATTGCTTTTTCATAGAAGACCCCACATTCGTTCAATAAATCGAGCTCGTATAATATCAGATGTAATATTTATGTCCATTCACAATCAATAGATTTATTAAAATAAATAATACATAGTAGCAACTATTGCAATTAATACACAACTCACAAATATATTAATATTTTATTTTGTAGTGTATTAAGGAATTGGATGAGCAGGTAAAAACTCGTGCGTTGGAAAGGGAAATTGCTAAAAATTCCGACAAAGAAAATGGCCAATTAATTTTAGAGGATGTAAAGAAATTTCAACAAGAAGAGCAGAAGAAACGTGAAGATATTAATCAAATGAGGCAGAACCACAAAGCTTATATACTTAAGCAGTTTGTATATAAGATATTGATTCTCTAATGAATTTCATTTACTATATAAACTATTATAAACGCTTGGATGTTAATTACTCGTGTATTATTTCAGAATAAAACAGAATGAAATGAACTTAAAGAAAATTACAGAATCAACAAAACTAACTGAAATTGAAGAACTGAAGAATATGAGAAAAGAATTACATGAAATAGAAGAAAAAGAGATACATAAGGTAGGATTGAGAAAGAACTTGAAAAACTTAATACATACGCGCGCGCATTTATGATATATAAACAAACGTATTATATGTAATAAGTTCTAAGTTAAAAAAAAAAAAAAAAGTTTAAATATACATTCAAATTTTATGGCAGGAGTTGCAAAAAAAAGAGAAATTAAAAAAAATGTTTCTCGAAGCCATTGAAGATAGAAAAGAGTACACATTAAAAGTTCAAGATAGTGAAAAATTTCAAGAACAAAATTTAAAAACGTACAAGGACTTAAAATGGAATATTGATAAATTGGTTAAAAAGAAAAAGAAAAATGCTAAATTAGAAGAGATTCATAAACTTGAAATTCTAGGTTCATTTATAACGTTAATTTGACATGATAATTTTATTTTCTTATTTTCTTTTTTCTTTTTTCATTTTTTCTTTTTTCTTACCTTTTTTTTCTCATAATAATAATATTTCAGCAAGGAAAATTGGCAGACGTAATGAAAGAAGTAATTTAGAGAACGAAGAAAAAGATAGAAAGAGAATTGAAGCATATGAAGAGCAAAAGAGAATGGAAGACTTAAAATTAATCGAAGATAAAAAGCAAAAAAGAATCAAGGCTTATGATGATATGAAAGAACAAATAAAGAATGTCACGGATAAGCAAGAGAAGAAGATAAAAGAGGAGATGGATTTAAAATTATGGGAAACTTTACAAAGATATAAACGCGATGAGTTTAATAAAGAATATGATTTACAGCAAAAGCAAGCAGAGAGAGAGAAACGATTATATTATGGAAGGGCACTTAAAAGACAAATGGTTAATTGTATTTATCAAAAAATTGATTTGAATTAGCCATAAACTTTTGTCAATTATGATATATTATTTATTTAGGCTGAAAGAAGCGCGGAAAAGAAGAAGGCTGCGGAAGAAAATGATTATTCTATTGAGATGAACGAAATGACGAATAAAGCGAATGAAAAGATTTTATCATACGGTAAAAAAGTCTTGGAAGAGTCGCAGGGTGTTCGGCCTCTTTATCCAATAACCAAAACGATTGAAGTAAGGAAGCTGGTTTAATGCAATATAATTTAATTATTTCAGTTCTTTTAAGGCTAACAATTCAACTATTTTTTTTTTTTTTTTTTTTTTTTTTTTTTTTTTTGTTAACATTTCAGGCATTCAAAAGAGAAATAGGCTTGATAGCACCATTCAATAGGGAAACGGACACCGAAGCTCCGCTTAGAAATATAAAAAGAAAAGGTAACCGACGAATAATTTGTACGAGACCTATTAAGGAAGAAGATGCCTTTTATATCTTGTAAAATACTATTTCACTTTGTAATTTCTATATATATATTGTGGGACGTTTTGACAATTAAAGCAATTCTTCGCATTAAATAATTTTCCTAAATTAACTATTGGATAGAAATTTTCGCAGCAGAACAATACGATGAATAATTTCGTGTTCAATTGTTTTGAATTACACGGCGGGCGTGTTTCTTAACCTGAGCTATATTGACTCGTAGTATTTTACAAATTTAGCTATGGAGTCGTTATTGCAATATTGTATAAATTAACTTTACAATGATTAAATCGTCGATACGCCGAAGGAAGATAAAGTAAGAAAATAAAGTAAAAGAAAATTAGTGAGAAATAAATTGGAAGAATGGCTACTGAGCGGAAAGACGAGGCAACAGCGGTGGAGCAGAGAAAGTCTCTTTCGTCGGCTCTACCTTTTATAAGCGCTGGCATATCCGGGTATATCTTTCGTGCAAAATTAACCTTTGTATTTTAAAGAGACAACGAATGATTAAAAGCATCGGTACATTTATTAATAGAATGTGCGGGACGCTTTGCGTTCATCCAATGGACGTCCTAAAGATTCGAATGCAAATGAACAACGAATCCATCCCCATAATTAATATCATCGGATCTATAATACGCCGTGAAGGTCCTTTGACTTTTTACGACGGATTAAGTGCCGGACTCTTCCGACAAGCACTCTATACGTCTGCTAGATTGGGTATCTACAATAAACTTCACGACGCACACATGTACGTTCAAACCAGTTGGTTTCGGATAATCTCCAGATACATCGTTATACATGCGCGCGCGCGCGCGTGTGTGTGTGTGCTACGTTTGAAAAATTAAACGTTTACAGAACCTATTACGCGCAGAGACCGACAATTATAATTTTGATATTCATCGCAGCGATTTCCGGTTCTCTTGGTGCATTTATCAGCACACCAGCGGACGTCGCTTTAGTTAGGATGAGCTCGGATGGAAGATTATCATCAGGTTAGGAATTTCACTTTACCATTTTTCTCCGCAAAATTCATTAATACGACGATCCGTAATTATTGAATTTTAAAGTCCAGCCTAATTTACTTGTTCGATGTTCGTGAAAAAGCACGACATTATAAGCCCATGCTCGGTTGAATTTATATGCGAGAGAGACCGAACGAGACGTAAAAGATTGATACGCGAGTCGAGCCTGAAAAATCAAGCCCTCGATTTACAATCAAATAATTCAATAACATTATGCATCTTTTGATAAAAAATAAAAATAAAAAATAAAAAAATTAAAAAAAAATCTAATTAGCTTAAATAACGCGGGGATACCGTTTTCGAGACGGATTTTTACAGTCCTTGAATTCACATATTCTCAGCAACAAACGTGAGACTCCCTGCACGCTCGTATCCTTTACAATTAAAAACAATATGGATTAAGGAACGACCGGATCCTTGATAATCGAGCTTATCTAAATAATATAGCTTAACAGAATGACAACTGACCTATTATCTCTCGTTTTTCTCTCATCAACGAGAGCAAAGAAGAAACTACAAAAACGTCTTTGATGCCTTCTATCAAATGGTCAAAAAGAGCGGGGTGAGAAGTCTGTGGCGAGGTACCGGTATTACCATGGGTCGAGCTACGGTCGTCAACGTCTCTCAACTAGCCACCTACAGCCAAGCCAAAACTACCATCGCAACAAAGTGTAATAATCAGGCGAACGTCGCTTTAAGCAAACCTTACGTCATTTACATGCGAGCTAATGTCGAGCTTACTTCTTCTTCTTTACTCTTGCAGTTCATGTCCCCGAGGGCTATCCTCTTCACTTTTACGCCTCGTTGATATCCGGAATCATAACGACCGTCAATTCGATGCCATTAGACATCGCCAAGACACGGATACAAAATATACGTACGGCTAAGTCCTACTCGATTCTCGGTGTCATCGTCAATATTATCGAGCACGAGGGCATCCAGGCGCTGTGGAAAGGATTTTGGCCGAGTTACTGCAAAATAGGCACCCACACCACCATAATGCTCATGTGCAACGAGTGGATCACCAAATTCTATAGAATCACCTTTCTGGAATGAACGACACTCAACTTGTTCGCGCTAGCTTTACCTTATCAATGGGAATGTCCTGCCCGAAATGTATGCCAAGCGACTTTCGATTAATCACTTTAAATCGTCACTAGCTACTCACCAGCGATCTCCACTTTACTTATATCAACTCCATATTAACATTAAATTACAAAATTTCATTACAAGCCTTTCTAGCGATAATTACATCATCTATCCTAATGCATTATGAAAAATAACATCTCTTTACGAATAAAATAAATAAGCTTGGTAGAGTTTGTGATTTTATTACTCGAGGATAATAAATGTCCGATGTGTGCATGCTCCGCAACACAAAAGCCAATGTTTAAAAGGTGTCCGTAAGGCGGTAAGTCAGAAGCGAAGAAATTAATGGTAATAGGTAAAGTAGAGATTGCTTGAACGGAGAAGCCCAAAATTTGTTGGAAAGGTGCCGCTAAAGATGCTGTTGCGCGATTCGCAATTGCGTCGCCTGAGGACGCTCGACAAAATACGTCGATCAGCTGAAAATCACTGTGTATGCGCAAACAGCTTTTCTCCATCGTCCTCCCCACCTCTTTTACCTTACTCTCCACACTCCTCCTTCCCGCCCACACGATTCTCACTTTTTCTCTCTCTCTCTCTCTCTCTCTCTCTCTCTCTCTATCAAATATAAATATCGAGAGAGAGAGAGAGAGAGAGAGAGAGAGAGAGAGAGAGAGAGAGACGTGTACGTCGTACGCGCGTCACTGTTTATGTGCTCGTGTACGTAGGAATGGGTATATCTGCGCGTGTGCGTGCGCTCACGTATGTATGTATGGATAATACGCGAATCTGTGTATAATATGCGAATGAATTTATATTTAAAAACGTCGATGTGCAGATAGTAGTAGTAAACGACTTGAAATCACATCTCGCGGATGCTCGATTGAACGCTCATTTGAATTTGCGAGTTTGGTTAGTCACGTGTGCACTTGAGGTGTGCCGTTTGAACGCGCACTGACACTTGCGTCCTTCCTATTTGTAGTATATTTTCGACCGCGAGGTCGTCTGTTTCCAAACGATTTGAAAACATTGGTGAAGTGTAAGAGCGAAGAAGGTGAAGAGGGTCTATCGCCGGCAAACGATCGTCCCGCTTTTAAATATTACCGAACGAGCCGAGAACATTTTTCGTTTTAATACGAAAGATTTAATAGAACGATCATTGCGTTTAGATATTATTGGTAAACGAATAATTGTAACGGAAAATGAGCGAAAAAACAGTGCCGAACGCAGTCAAGTTCTTTATTGGCGGCTCGGCTGGGTAATTATGACATTGCAAATTTTTGTGCTTTAACCAACTTTAACTAGCATTTGTTTTTCTGTTGTCTTTTCAACAATTTGTTTTAATATCAATGGAATATTAAATTAAGCATAACATTGGACATAATTTTTGTTAATAATTTTGAATATAGATTCGGAGAATTCTTCTAGTCGTTATAAATAAACGTATTTCAATATTTGCTTAATCCACAATGATAACTTAATTGATAGCAACTCAAAATGCTGTACTATCGACACATTTATACGTATTTTTAAAGATAATTATAGTTAAATAAATTCCATAATTGTTAAAAGCTTTATGTAATTTTCATTTAATAATATAATCCAGATAAAATGTAATGTAATGTAATGAAATAATATAATATAATATAAATTATATATAAAACAATTGCTGTTTAAATTATACCTTCTTATCCATTCTTGTAAATTATCATTATTTAAGATTTTGATCGCTTAATTTCTAATTAATTAAATTGTTTGTGTCTCTTAAGTATGCTTGCAACTTGCTGTGTCCAACCGCTCGATCTTATAAAAAATCGCATGCAACTGAGTGGAACCAAAAGTTCCACCGTATCTGTCATTTCGTCAATTATAAAAAATGAAGGAATATTGGCAATGTATTCTGGTTTATCCGCTGGTTTATTGCGCCAAGCGACATATACGACGACAAGACTTGGAATATACACATGGCTCTTTGAAATAGTATCGTAAGTATTAAAAGGGCTACGACATTTAAAATCCAAGTATTTATTAATTCATAAATAACAATAGAAAAGATGGTCAACCAAGTTTTATTAAAAAAACTGGCCTAGGAATGTTCTCCGGATGTATTGGCGCATTTATTGGAACACCTGCAGAAGTGGCATTGATTAGAATGACAGCTGATGGAAGATTACCAGCTGGTAAGCTATCGTATCGGTCTAATATACTTGATTTTGTAAATTCATTATGTAATCTTTTAATTGAATTGTAAACTACATCAATTAAAATCCTGCTATCACAGAATATAAGATACATATATTATTAAAACTATTTAACAATGTTATTCCTCTGGTCATTTTAAATTATATGTAGATGAAAAAAGGAACTACAAGAATGTGTTTAATGCCCTATTTCGTATAACACGTGAAGAAGGAGTTTTAGCACTATGGCGAGGAGCTATTCCTACAATGGGCCGTGCTATGGTAGTTAACGGCGCTCAATTAGCCTCTTATTCACAAGCTAAGCAATTTCTTTTAGATACAGGTATCAATTATACATAATTATACAAAAGCATTATTAAATTACTTTCTAAAAATCAAATTCATCTCATTTGTAGGTTACTTTAAAGAAAATATTACTTTACATTTTGCAAGTTCAATGATTTCTGGTTTAGTAACAACAGCAGCCTCGATGCCAGTAGACATTGCTAAAACAAGGTTAGCTCAATTTTAATATTTTGTTACATGTGGTTTTATGCAAAAAAAAAATTCTTATTCAATTTAGAATACAAAATATGAAAATGACCAAAACTGGAAAGCCAGAATATACAGGTGCAATTGATGTATTGACTAAAGTTATACGGAACGAAGGATTATTTGCATTATGGACAGGATTCTTACCTTACTACGCTCGTTTGGGACCACATACTGTATTAACATTTATACTTTTAGAACAAATGACATCTTTATATAAGTTGCATATTGCATAATTATTAAATGAAGACGAATTATTTATATTAATTCGATATTAGCCAGAGGCAATTCAACGTTGGGAACAACAAATAAATTTTATTCTTTTATTATTACGCTTTTAAGTAACGAAACATTCTTCATGCATTCTTTTACAATAATAGAGTCGTTAGATATGATTATCAATATTCTAGAATATGTATTGTAATTATACAATTTCTGAGTTTGCATTGTTATAATTTTAGCTAATATATAAATAAATCTTCTTCCATCACATTGAAATTATATTGTTGATCACATTAATTTATAAAACTTGTACATTGAATATCGTGAAAAATGCAAATTTGTAAAATATAATTTCCAAACATTATTATTTATTTAGATGCATTAAACTCGTTAAATAGTCTGATACATATTCCAGAATATAAAATAATTTAAGGTAACTTAAACTTAATTTACATAATTATAAATATTAAAGCTACATTTGTTGAAGTTGAAAATGTAAATTTATCTTTTAATTTATTCTCGAAGAAATGTAAATAATTTTTTTAATGATTTAATTAGATCTGAATAGTTTTCAATATTACGAAATTTTATTAAAAAAAGAATTTTGAACGGTTCTAATGAACTATATTATAAATTGTTTATATTTATACGTTCTTCGATTTTTATTATTATTGAATTGAAATATTTTTACTTTTAAACCTCATTTATACATTATGATGTAGTGTTAATTGATTGTGATTTTTATTACAAAAATTAATTACTATTAAAAAAATACAATACTAAACTCATTTTATACAGAATAACAATTTTTTAATTTTATAAATTATATATTCTTTTTAGAAATACAATGATTTCTTATTAATATATGTAACTTTGATAAAAAAAAATAATAATAATAATAAAAATTAAATTAAATTCGATTATTTATCTTAATATTGTATAATTAAAAGAAAAAAATCTTTCAAGATTATAGTAATATCTTTTAAAAAATCGAAGATGTATGAAATAATATATGCTATATTGCAAATATTTTGTATATATCAAAGGCTTTATCATTTTTAAATTATAATTGGGGAAAGTAATATAAAATCCAATAATTTACAATGATGGCTTAAATTCATGTATAATCTTATTAAGTACTTATCACGATTGTTTCAAGAGAAAAATTGTTAAGCATTTCACAAAATATAACTGTTAAATATAAATTAATGCATTTGCAAAAATTCTGTTGGAGCATAAAACAAAATAATTTTATTATTTTATTAATATGAAATTTTCATGACAAAAAAAAATTGTTATCGATTATTGCAAAATTAAAATTTTAAACGCCGTGTAATTAGTATCTTTTGTTAAATGTGAAATATTAATGTACATTTGTCACGTATTTTATAAAAGAACTTTTCAGATATTACTGTATAAAGTAAATATTGGATATCAGTGTATGTATTTATATGTTATTAGTTAGAATGTTCCTACATTGTTTCAATTTGAAAAAATAAACAATATTTTTATAATTTTGTTCTCTACAATACATTTAATTTTATTTATTCATTTTGTTATGAATAATGAGCTTGAAAAACAACATATTTAATATGATAAAAACAAACTTGATTAAAATATAATTAAATCATAAATTAATTGATATAAGTTCATTAAATATTTTATATGAAATTATTTTTAGAAAAATTCTATATTTCTCGAAAAAATAAATGTTACATTGCTCATACAATTTTTTCTTTTTTTATTTTATTTTAAAAAGTGTAGTCATAATTAAACGAAGATGAGGCCTTGACAGCTTGCTCCAAGTAATTTTTATCGAAATAAAAGAAAACAAAAATGACTATAATAGTTATATATTACTATTGCGTACTTTGTCATTAAACGAGAAAGTATGAAAAAAGTTATGGACGATTAGAGTAGCGTATGAAAACAATTGCTTTTGACCCCTCCTACACTACCCAATACTATTCCCCATCCTAGAAGAATGATATCTCGGAAATCTAAACGAATGCTTACGGATACTGTAAAAAATTAGGTAATTACAGCTGAAGCCACATCATGGGGATTTTAGTCGTCAACCTGAACTGACAAATTTTCCAAAAAATACTGCACAACATAAATTTGAGTTCATTGAGTTAACCTGTTTTAGCGTCCTAGCCTCAGCCGAGACGTTACAAAAGGCTTTTAGTTGATCGAGGTGCGAGTATAAGGTGGAAATGCCAATTGACTACTCCCACAGTTCCCTGATGGTACGGTCGAGCTGTCGACAGATCTGATATATAGCTAAGCAGTTGCACAAATCTTCTGTAATTTCCAATTTGTAGGTTTAGATGAGTTTCTCCTTTAATCGGGGTTGGATTGAAGAAGAGCCGATCGAAACATGATTGGATTATTAAACATTTATCGTCGCAACGGTCTCTTAGTAGCTCCCAAGCTGGAGCAAGGATCTCGTTTCTGAGTGATAGTCCAGAGATTAACTGTGCTGCTGGACCTTCCAATGCGGCGCGAAGGTAATGCAGCTTTCCAACCTCGCTAATGTCATTGTTATCTATAATCAATACCTTGAATAGATCGTGAAATTGTAACCAGTCCATTGGGAAAGTATTTAATGTTCCAAGGCAAAGGTCGTTGATAATTTCTCGCGTTATCGAGAATTGTATTAATTCCTCGATTTAAGTCTTCTTCTCGAAATACTCGTGGTCACTCTGAGCAGCTGGCCATGTCATCTCCAAGTACGCATGTTCCATAATGAAGGGCTTGTGTGGAGCTTCTCGAAGTGTGACAAGGTTCGTGAAGTTTTCTCTGGGGAAATGTCGCGTTGCGATGACGTAAGTTTCACAGTCAGTTTCTTCATTAGTGAGATGCTAGATCATTGAGCTTTTGCCTTTTGCCTTTTGCCTTTATCTCAAGTTCGAAGGGTAAGTGTGTTGATGAGTCATTCCTGAGTGTGGATTTTCAAGGATTCTTAGTGTCCTTTTCTTTCATGCTTTCCTTGCTTGTTATGTTGTTGTTGGCTTGCACTGCAGAGAGGTGGGAGGTCGTAAGCATCTCCGGATGCTACTTAGTGTAGTGCCACGTGTTGCATAGTTTGCAGTAATGAAAATGTAACTGTTGGATTTTCGAAGTTGCACGTGTGCAGGGCATTGGTATGATGCACTACCATCCACTATATCCGGCTCGAAGGATCAAATGTTCGATAACTTTATTATAATTTGCCGCCCGCCCTAGTAAATGTTTGGGAAGGCTTTAAGCGGAAGGGCTGTAGAAATACAGTGTGTGCATATTTCGTTAAATATGGTTTATTATGATTTATTTACAGTTACATGATTGATGTGATGGATTATGTGATGGAAGGTGTATACTATGTTCAATCACAACAATGCAGTTGCTTTGAACTGATCCTGTGGTGAATAGTTTACCTACACGAGATGCTCCTTTTGATGGTGATGATGTTGTTGCTGATCTTGTCAGGATTAGCAATGTGCCTTGCACACTCCCTGACTATGTTTCTTGAAATTTAATATTTCTCTTGAGAAGGAGTAGATGGTGTCACTAAGTTGGTATCGACGGTTAATACGCACAGGCGAATGACGCGTGTTCCTACCTTGGCGTGTCCCTTGCTTTAAATATCCACGCGACAGCTTAGTTAGTGCTGATGACAATGGATGCGCTTGTGGTGCTAGAAAGATGTCCAACGACACTTATTTCAGATGTAATGACTTTTTCCAAATATTTAATGACAGTCGGTCCTTTCTCAGATGTCTAACACTTGGATAATTCCCGAAACCCAAACACTCGAGAGATTCGGAATCGGAATCTTGAACAATAATCGTTCAATTAATTTTAAATTTACACAAATGTAAATTGATATTAAGCAAGTTAAATAAGTACGTATATATTTTTCTAGTATAATTGTATTAATAAATTAGAATAGAAAAAAATGTACATACTAAGAAAAATAATATTGATTTATTCCAACATTGCATTACTATAAATTTACAATTGATTATTAGGAAATAACATTTTTTTACTACGAATAATAATTTCATGCATTTTCCATTATAAAGTCATATTGATAATACGAAAGCAAAATTTGACTGATAAAAATAAAGTTTTACAACGGCAAATTAACACATTATTACTTTTTATTAATTAATAGGATTTCTCCTTGTTTTTTGCCCGTACAACTCTTCTTTGTTTTAATAACAAAGTTTATTCGCTCATAAAATGTACGAATCAATTTTTCGACAGATTTCTTTGAGTTTAACACTTGCGAAAAGAAGTTGGATCATTTGTTGTCTTATTTAAATTTCATGCTTTATTTTCGTTGACAATTGGTTCAACTCGTTACATTAAAGTGTCGTAGCTTATTCATTTTTCATACGACTTATTTATGAATTAAAAATATATCGATAAAGAAATCTCTTAATGTTTGGTTAAACTATATACTTTTGTTTTTACTCTTATTGTCACGACAATTTTCCCTCTAATATATTTCCTTTTTACAGAAAACAAGTGTCATTCTTATTAATTGCAATTAAGCGTGTAGATTCCCTCAGCACCTCATTTTTTTCTCGCCGTCAGAACAGAACCTATTACGACTAGATTGCGATTCAGATTGCAATTCTAATTATTCCACTAGTTTGTTGCTTCTCTCTCTCTCTCTCTCTCTCTCTCTCTCTCTCTCTCTCCTACCATCTATTGTTTAGTATGAAATGTCACGTATCGTCGTAAATTCACGTGTTGACACCATGCATTGGCCATTGAGTTCGCAGACTGTCAGTATTCAGAGTGTAGGTAGTGCAGGAGGTTATAGCATAAAGTCCACTGTGCCCTCTCCTCGACGCCTCTCAAAGCCACTGGCGTTAGTAGTACTCGTCGAGAGGAAATCGTGGGAGCTTGTATAATTACGGGTTTGTGATTACGATAGTTATTTCATGCTAAATTCGGAATACTCCCAATCGTCCAACATTGTTGTATCATATTATTCCCAAATCACAAAATGCTTTGTTTTTGGAGAAAAAGATACGTGTCGGCAATTGAATACAGGATCGATCATCAATTTGACTCAATTGATCTTCTACTTTTTAGAGGAAGGTGTAAAATAAGTATCGATGGTCGATTATACAATAAAAGAGCACTGTGTAAGACCATGTTTAATCTAACATTCGAGGATTGACTTTTAACATTTTATTTATTTATTTTAAAATTACCAAAAATAATTTTGTGAAAGAAAGCTTCGGGATAAAGTTAAGACATCTAAGATATATTTAAATACCCTTATATTCTATCAGACTCTTCGAAATATAGGAACACATAATGTCCAACCGACTGAATTAGGACATAAGAAAGTGATGAAAAGAGAAAATATAGATAATGCAAGAAGAATCTTATACACCTCTCTCTCTCTCTCTGTGTGTGTGTGTGTGTGTGTGTGTGTGTGTATTATCGCGAGGTCAGTATTTACCATCGCACTGGACCCATCCGCAGTCGACGAGTTTCGATGATACCCAGGCCATTTGCGGGTTGTGGCCGAGTTCATCGTCGGGTTCATTGTTCTCCGGGTAGTCGTAGGAGAAGAGCCGCTCGTCCGAGAACAATGTTTTGGTGACGAAAAATCTGCGGTCGATGAAAATTTTATTGTATAATTTTATTGTATAATTATTTGCAAAATCTTATTAATAATTCATTTTAACAATGTATCGGGACCTTATCGGTACGTACAATTCCTTTCAGAACTCTTCTAGTCCTTTACTACTAATGGCAATAGTGAAGAAAATATTCAAGCAGGTAAAATTTTGACTTCCTTTCAATTTCTACATCTAATATATTCAAATTAAGAAGGAAAATCTAAGAAGGAATCGAATTTTAATTGAACATTATTTAAAGCAGACGATTTTATCGCAAGATATTTATTAAACTTTCATTGCCGAACTTTTTAAGTTATAAAGTAACACAAAGTAATTTAAAGTTTATTAATAGGCGCAAAACTAACAAAAAGGTTAATTATTAATTTCGATAATGTGATAATTTCTTATTCTATGGTTATTGATGTATATATTAAATACGCCATATATATGTGTACATTAACGTATATCCATCTTTGTTCGTTGTTGTTATATACTCAATAGCAGTATCAGTTGGATCAATATTACACTTTCTTATTATATCATTATATCTCTCCACTTGCTTTGAAGGCCTTCGACATAAAATGATAGATTATCTTATTAAAATATTTAAGAATGAATTACTCATACGCTTCATTGTATTTTATTAACACATGATATATATATATATATATATATATATATATATATATATATATATATTACATAGCTATTAAATTATTATTTTAAATCTACGAACAAGTAGATTCTTCCGAAACTCAATTTATAATATTACAGCCAATTTTTATTTACATACATTTTGACAGCATATTTTTTTCCGTATATTATGAATTATCTCTCGTATAATAATAAGTTTTACATTACAATATTTTTCTATTTTCATAAAATAATCCTAGTAAACGAATTAAAATAAAAATATTAAATTAAATTTTATTTTATTGAAGGTAACTGTATTTTTATTATAGGCATATTAAAATAATTGATAAAACCTAATTTAAATATAATGAATATATTATGTCATTGGACAATATGGAAAATATGGAATTAAAAAATATTGCCTTCAAAATTATTATACGAAAAATATATAAAAATTTTATCATAATGATTTATATCCAATGATAGTGTTGCATATTAAATAATGATTCCCTTTCCCCATCGGACCAACTCTCTTACGCTCTCACCCCTTTAATAAACATTTAATTATCAAATATTTGTGTGTTTAGTATTTCAAGCATTGGTAAAATAAATTTTTTTAAATCTCCATAGCATTGAATAGAAAATTATAAAAATAATGCAGCGAGTCTGAGCACAAATATAAATATGCAGTGCATGTATATATGTATATAGTCGGTTTACAATTATCGTGCACTTGTTAATGTTATTATATGCGCATGCGATGTATATATCTATACGTGTAAAATACACGTAAATAACGATTGGTACTGCTTCTAGTAATTCTTAAAGCTTTTCGTTAAATTGAAGTACGTAGTCAGTTTCAGTGAGCACCGATTCGTCCCTCTCACTTTTATCGCTACATCGCGATTTTAAATTAGAGAAGAAGGTTTGGTATGCGCTCAGTCAACTGACTTAAGAGGGGAAAAACAGAGTCGGAGACCGACATAATACTCAGGCTGAAGCGCTTAGCAGCAGAGACGCAACGAATTGACATTGCCGAGCAATTAACCGCGGACTTGCAGCCTCCATGCAATTTGCAATCTCCCGTTTAATTGCGCTTGTGTCCGTGAACTCGTTCGCTCGTAACAATGGCTCCTATCGAATTACCACGACACTTGGCTCGGTGAGATAAAGATGTTCTGTCCCCAGCTGCCGAGGACATCGCTGCGTAATTCAGTAGCATTCTCCCGAGCGAGTACGTAGCAGGTCGCGCTGCTTATTTTTGCACCGTTTCCGTCACTTCATTGTATCATTTCTGTGAATTTACCAATGATTTTGTATATTCTACATATAACTATTATATAAGGAAATAGTTATAACAAAAAAAAAAAACAAAAAATTAATATTCTTTTAACTAGAGGATTCACTCGTTCTTTACTATTTTCTATCTATGAAGTACTTATTTTATTTAAATTTTATTCGCATATTTAAAATTGTGTAATTTGCTATATACTAAATAGCATATTAATAATTATTAATCACAGATTTAGATAAGATATTTGAATCGATTTTTAAACTAAATTTTTGTATATTAAATATTTATAAAAAAAAAAAAATAAAAAAAAAAAAAAAAAAAAAAAAAAAAAAAAAAAAAATAGTAGTTAATCTTTTATTTTGCACTATTGAGATACGACTATTTTTTTTTTGTAAATAAAAAAAAAAGATTGAGATAACTTAATTTTATACGTTAAGCAATTATTTAAATAAAATTATGAATGTTCCGGTAATATTCATGAATTTTAATTTGAACATTTAAATGTCTTTTCGTATAAAATATTTAAAGAAATCAATAATTGAGATGAAAATAATACACGAATAAATCTTAGTATAATTATGTATAAAAAATATATTTTTATTCAAATTTTCCGTAAAAAATATGTATTGATTACAATATTTAAATATTTTAATGTACACATACTTATTGTTTATATACCATCATATCACTAATTCCTTAAATTTTTATTTTTTAATTTCTTTCATTACTTTTGAAATATTATAGGCTAAAGCTTATTAGTTGACATTTTATTAGTTCGTAATGCTCGTTATTTCAAGAAATAAATTTTATCATTGCAGTAGATTAAAACTGTTTAAAAAATCTCAGTAACTCTTATAAATTAATCTACGTTTAATTATTCTTATTGATCTTTGTATGTATCAAGTTAGAATTACTGACGCTTTTGTCTCATTTCGAATATTATTACCGCTTTTTATTAAATATTGAAAAGTAATTAAATATTGTGAGATATTTTTAGCGTATATTTAATTAAATTATATAAATCATCTGTATTTATTAATATAGATCTTTAGCTAATTCGAATTTGATAAATTATAAATAGGTAATGCAATTTATAGATTGTAGTTTTATGAAATTATTATACACTAATACAATATTGCAATGAAAATAATTTCCCTACTTTTCATTGATTCAACATATAAGAATTCTTATGAAAGTAAATTTCGATCTTTTTTATAACAATTTGCAGCCCATTTTACAAAAAAATGTATTAAAACTTACAATCAAACAAATTTCAATTACTTTCATATTTCTACTTGATATAGCTGTATCTATTTTTTATCTATTTTTTTATTAAAAAACCATGATCGAGTGTACATTGATCAAAAGTTTAAAATTGGAGCTGTCGAATATATATATATATATATATATATATATATAAACACGAGAAAAATCTCGGAAAAGTTAACCATGACGAGCATTTTGCTAGTCGTTGTATTGACACAACTGCGAAAAAGTTGTGATAAACTATGAATTTTCTTTGAATCTTCTTGTTCTTGACAGTCAAGAGCTGTCTAGGAATTCGATCACCGTATAATATAATTGAGGTACTCAGAGAGAAGTGAGAAAACTTGCGTCACTCCCTCTTTCTCTTCCATGCGCTCAACTGACACAGTACACCCCCTAATTTCTTCTTTATCACTTATCCTCTGTTTTATATTTTTAGAAATTCATCCATCCGCATGATTCCCACATCTCCTTATCTATCAGGTCTTTTTCTCTATCTTTCTTGTTACATTACTTTTCAAGCTAAACTGCCTATCAACCGAGTAAATATTCTACTATATTTATCTTATAAGGACTGACAATCGATATTGAATTTTTCACTTAGAAAAATAAGGCCCTTGTTTTCTTTCATTCTTTCTGTGAAAGTTTTTCACTTCACCAACTACTCTATCGCTCAGTCTTTCGATACTTTCAATTCATACTTTAACTTTTCTCTCATCTTTCCTTTCTATCATGTTCACGTAATTTTTTATTTTTCATTGTGTGATTCTCTGCTGTTAAGTTCCTCTCGGTTCTCCTATTATGGGCATTAATATCGTAGATATAAATATATGTATCCAAAACAACCCTACACAGGTATTTTTTTCCTACTTTTATAAAGAATTTAATTGGATTCACAATTACGATTCATCACGAATCAACAAATTACAATTCATTGGTAAAATAAACTACGACGTAGTTTCGATATTATCCATCCTCTTATAAATGTTCAATTTAAAAAATATTAGAATCGTCCCCTATGGTCACGCATATACGTCTTAAAATTGATTTCTCCGTAATCCATTTTATATTTGGACCTCTTCAAACCCAAAGCTATTAGTAGTAGCGGTGAAAATTACGTCTAAACTCTATTTATCGATATTGATCGTTCCGGTATGGATAATCGCCGGATTATTGAATGGATTTGTACTCGCGCTGACTTGCCAATTTTACTTATGCAGAAGTCACACATCGACAAAAGCGTACCTGGCACAAACTAAGCTAAATAAATTACAACATAAGTTTCAGAATTAAAGTTATTTTCACTAATAACCGTACATTTATCATTTGTAAGATCTTTGATATGAATCAGTGATATGAATTCGGAAATAATTTTCTTTAATTTTGATTAACTTGTAGAGTTAGGCTTAGACCGGCTATAAAATACTTTTCATTAATGACTAATACATAATTATAAGAATACATGCATAGCAATGGAAATCGTAAAGCAGCGTTCATTCCATTGGACACATTATATTCGACGAAATTCTCAACGTAGCGTCGCTCTATTGCATTCTCTGTACCTAATATAACTGACAATGTACGAGTAGCTCTAAATGCTATTGTTAAAGCACGCGTAAATTTTATAGAAAATAAAATGAGCAGCTACATTTATAATCATTAAAAATGAAATTCACCCTTTCAGCCTACTCAGCCTAATAAGAGGTGGCACGATAGCATTACACATGCCACGATTTAGAGGAATTTATAACCCAACTCCACCTCCTCCTACCCACATTTCAGAGACGTTGCACTCATTGTGCAATCAAAGACCAATTTCCAGCTTGTTTTTAAAAGATTGGAGTGGTGCATCGCGTGATTAACGTCTGGATCAGTGTTGAGAATCGCTCAAAGTCGCCGGCAAAGTCGACGCGCTTCCACACACTCGCAGCCGACTTATTAAAACATTTGCATATATTGGGCTTCGAGGTGACGAAGCTCCGGTGTAACATTTGTATTTATTATTGACACATTCAAACAATCGCAAACAATTGAAAATTCTTTCCGATATCTTTTATCGAATTTCTATACTCTGTTACAGCAGTTTACTTATTTAACGAGTGGCAACGAGAGTAACGTAATAGCTAATGATTTTATTCTCATATTATCGCATTTATTCCTTCGTCTCTCATCGATCTCAACTTTCTTCGCTCGGTTTCTCCTGACTTTCTTTCTCACTTTGTGGTAACAACTTCATTTGATATGCGAGTACAAGGCTGTATTATATGTTACCAAGATATCATGTTACAATTCCCTAACGAAGGCTATACATTTATTTAAATTCGCGTTGTAAAGGCACTTTTAATTAAAATTCTATGATTTTTCTATGACCTTGAAGGAAGTTGAAACGCTTCCTTCCATTAAATCGCATCCCCGAGCTATTTCAATCGCAGCTAATTAAGTTGCAATATCAATGAAACAGTTAATTAATAGTTTGGCTCATTGTTCTTCCTTAAATACATGTAGAATTAATGTTCATTGATAAATCGATTACCGGCTACCTCTTCGAAAAAAGCTATGAATCTTTACGAAATTCTTTATCAAATGTTCTTTACCTTTTATTTACCAATACAAATTAAAGATTAAAGGGATAAGCCGATAATGCAGAAAAAAAATCTATAGACTTGAAAGCAATGGCTATTTGAATTCCAGTCCGTCCCTCATTGTTAGTGGGTAGAAGTGGTAACGGCATCCATGCGCATATAATAAAAGTTATAAGATTATAATTCGTAGAGACAGCAATAACCACAAAGAAATACAGAATTAACGTCAAAGTATTTGATTGATAGGACAAAAGGCTAAGCCGAGGATACGAGGATTAAAGTCACAGACAACGTTGTGAACGACTTGCTGTCTCAGTTATAAAAATCAAACGTGCGTGGACTGTCGCTTCTTTCTCGTCAAAATGCAGTGACGATGAAAAGAAAGTTAATCGCAAGGATGTTGGTACCGAATTTGTAGTCTTACTGTTACAAGAGAAAGGGAGGGTACATACAACAACTCTCAGAAATGATTGTATGTACTTTCTTAACTATTAAGTATATGTAAGATTGTTAACAAATTAAACATTAAACAACAAAAGTTATAAGGACTTGTTTAAGCCTTTGGGACTGTTGTAAGTAAAACTGAAGATTTAACATTCAATATGTCATTATGAAATTCTTAACAAAGTATTGATTAAAGCTAAGTGAAATCGAACAAGCAAGCAAATTTTAACGAAAAAGAGTATCGAGGAATAAAGTCCGAGCAAAGCACATTCATAAATAGCCACGTGTGTGCTTCGTAATTTTACTGAAACATTGCGACTAGCATTGATTTAGCAGCAAGTCGAGCATCCGGAAATTCTAGAGTAAAATTTTGACCAGCACGTGCACTAAAATGAAAATCTATGTTACAGTGTACAGATGCGAGACCCCCCTAGCGTCGTACATCCTACATGTTCAAAGTACGCGGAAGATATGCGATTCCATTTATCCTTTGGCATTTAATCACGTTTACCTGGGCATCGGCTGGACCATGTAATGATTCTCGATTTACATCTGCTACTTGTACTGTCTTTGTCGATTATCCCTACTAATAATTATTTCGGCTACTGTCTTTAAATCAAGCTCATCGATGAATGGTTAAATTTTCTTCGACGACCAAGCTATTCGCAGATATTTTTACTTGTTAGCTTTCGTTTTTATTAAACATGATTAAAAATGCAACACCACGATCTATACGATTTATGATGACTTGCGTAGCAGTTTATATTAATTGACGCGATACCAACGATCATTTTACCAAAACTTCTCTCAGCAGCACTTCCGACTTATATTATTTATCTTTATCATTAAAGTTATTGAATATATATATATATATATATATATATATATATATATATATATACACATATATATATACAATGATAAGTCATTAAAGCGAAGCTTTCGTCTTAACTGAGAATCTTTTATCTTCAATTTTCATTCAATTAGGATTATTCGAATTAATTGTATTGGATAATCGCACCAATTCTTCATTGGACAATTTTACAAGTATTAAGTTAGTTTTAGATATTATTGTTTTACTTAATCAAACTTGTACCCTTATTCCACATAAATATTACACTTGTAAAATACAACACGGGAACTTTATATTTTTTAATAATTAAATAAAATATAATTACAATTAATGACTAAATACTAAAAAAAAAAAAAAAAACAGAATTAACATATTATCTCATCAATATAGTAATAACGAAATAATTTACTTTTCAAGATAAAGTAAAATAATTTAGTTTCTCTAATCAATATATATTTTCAATAAAATTGAATTATAAAACCTATGTATTAAAAATATTTAATTCTTTTACTTTTATTTCATTATATTATATAAATATTTTAATTTAAATTTCTATAATTACTATTGTTAAGAAATTTACAAAATAATTGACTTTATATCTAATATTGATGTATTTTATTAGTTCAAAATTAATTTAAAATTGAATCAAACTAAAGATTAAAGAAGTATTAAAATGAATGTAAAATTGTATTGTTCAAATTTTTCCTTTACAAAGTGTACTTTGATTGGCAATAAAATAATAAGAAGATTAATTTATAAAAATGAATGAATTTGATTTTTAATTTAAATATTAGTTGATATTAAAATAAACTGCATTATTTAAATGTTCAACCAGTAATAATAATAATATAACAATTATGTTACACAATTAATGTTATGCAATTCGCATAAATACTTTCTATTTACGTATGTAAATTCAGAAACATTGCTTACGTGCGTTCCATCATTAAATATAATTATATAAATTAATGAATATAATGCATAATATAAACTCAAATCGTGGCAATTATTCTATTAATGTAACTAAGACAACAATGTTTTGAGACTAATGGAAGTTGATACAACAAATTTTTGTATCATTTGATACAATATACTACAAATTGGAAATACTAGAGAACAAATTATTGACATTATTTGTAAATTATGAGATAATCATTTATTCCTTTCGATACAGTAGAATAGCATGAAATTGATCCGATTCACTTGAAACTATATACAATATGTATTAATAGTACATGAATACATTGAACAATATTTTAAACATATATATTGCCATATAAAATAATTGTATTATACATTTTATATATCTATATCTATATATATTCTTAATTAAGTTATAAATAACTATCTATGTTTCATCTTCGTTGAGAAGCATATTGGGAATACCATCGTTAATTGGAAATTTCCTTCCTGTTTCGGGACACAATAAGTTACCGTTAATAATTTCAATTTCAAAAAGAGCATGATGCAGTTTTTTTAGAAACTCTTCATTTGTTTGATAATCTTCTGGTTTTTCGGATGGTAGGTCATTAGCGTAGCCCAACTATAATATAAATAATTTCAATTATAACAGCTATAAATTAAACGACAAATATACCTACGTTTATATTCAAAATCAAAACTTACAGTTTCCATGGCCGTGTACAAAACTGGATAATCAATTCTAGGAATGACTCTGATTAAAAAGTCAAGATTACAATTCACTTCGCATATTCTTAAATCTTGTACCTAAAAATTGTCAAATATTATAAATAATTTTAAATAATAAATTTGAAAATACATTTTAACTCACACAATTTCTAATCAATAAATTTATGTTACAAAGTTTATTATAAAACGGTTATATCGTAAGAACCATTACCTCAATTTTTAAAGGATATCCTACCAGGACACCTTTTAAACATTTGGATGTTAACATATTGTGTGTTAAGAGTTTCATTTTGCTTTTGTAATTTATAAAACTTTATTCAAAATAATTTCAAACTGTATAACAACTCTTTATATCACTTTATATTACTTTCGTATCAGTATTTATATCATTTCGTAAATTCACCAGTTATTTCTTATAGGTTAAACACATCGTATTTAAAACACAACATGCTAAGAATATTATTGATCATTCGAACTTTATTTTATAAACTACGTCCAATTATTTGTTTTGTTTTTTTGTTTTTTTTTTGTTTTTTTTTACAAATTACAGATAGATATTTATATACAGGGCACTTATGCAGAAAAATGTAAAGAATATTGTTGCATGGAACGTTAAATAGGCATTCTCCCTCGTAAACTCAAATCAAATACCACAGAAAGCAACCGGAAATAGCGATGGAAAGCAAGTATAAGCCAAATGATAAACCTATGCCAAGCTGCGTTGTAGATATACAAATCCATTGGTCCATTCAATATTCCCGGTTTATGGTGGAAAATGGAGTACGAGACTTTTAATGTCTTTAAAAACATTGAGCATTAGCACCTTCGCTGATGAGAATTAACGAGTTTACGATATAGTGGACACGCTTTCTTAATTACATCATTAATCAACTCTTACGACACATTTAATCCTTAATACACTCAGCTGTAAAATTACTTTTTAAAGAATACAGACTGCATAATGTGAATTTGTAGAGTGCAGCACTGTAACAACAGCCTGTTGCAAAGATATAAATATCTTCAAGTTAGTAATTGTTATCTTTACTTTAATTTATTTTGATTTTAATATATCTTATGAATGGAACAAGGATTTTTCGTAGTTATTCTAGAATCAAATTTTTGTTCACGTTTTCATTCTTTTGGGCTTAACTATTAATTACTATGCGCGACATTAATATCTAATGTATTTTATATGGATTTGACAAACGTCTTATTATATATATATATATATATATTATTATATATATATGTTCTCTATATATTTTCTATGCTTTGTTAATTTTTTTATTTGGATTTTTACATTTAATGGAAGCGAATTTAGCGAAATTGGTAAATAAGTAATATAAATTCATTTTATAAAAAGTATAATCTATATTTAAATTGTTATTTTTACCATATGAATAGTAATTGAGTTTTTTATTTTATATACTTTTTATATATTTTATAACTTTTACGATATTTGATATAAAAGTAATCGAAAAACAATAATTAATTTTTATCGATAGCTCGAATAATTCGATAGATATTTCCATTTATAAACATTCATTTTAACAATTATCTTTCTATTACAATGTTTAGTTTGATATTTAACGATACAAATATGATGATTTGCAGGGATGCTTATTAGCCAAGGAAATGGAGAAATTTTATAGAAATAAAGAAACCGAATCCATTTCGAAAAATAAAAGTAAATATGTTCAGCATTGGTTGGAACATAGCTTATATTCTAATACAGATATTCCCAATGGTGTTCAAAACATAAAAGAATGCTCGACTGCAATTAATAAGATAGATGGAACGTCATTTACAATTCCATCGTTACCGCAATCGGAGCAACAATATTTGCCATCGTGTTCAAATCCTATGTCACCTATACTGGGTGGAAAGCGCTTACGATCATCTAAAATTGCAAATCTTAAAAAAATTCCAAAAAAAAGGAAGATAACAAATTTGCAGGTGACACAGAATGGCGACGAAAGTAATCATAAAAATTTGATAAAACAAAAAATAGAAAAACCAAAAATACAACTGAAGTCAGAACAGTATTGTAAGCTACCGTTTTTGTGATTAAATCATATGTTATAATATTACTCATATTACTTTAATTTCAGATAAACAAAATTTAGCTGTCGAATCTAATAGTGATAAATTCTCACACAAAACATCCATCGTATCAGAATATGACAAAAAAATTGGTATTCCAAATATCATAGAATCCACAAATAAAGTAATTAAAAAAGACTTTTATAAAAATATTAAGAGAAAGATTTTTCTAAATACGTCGCATTTGGTAGAAGAAGTTATATCGCAGTTTACTGAGTCTATATCCAGTGAAAATGGAACTACTGATAGTACTGAAACGAATATACAAGAAATAAATACTGACTCTGATAAAACAGAAAGTGATCTTATAGAAGATATAAGTAGTCAAATTCTTTCAAAATCAATTTTTGAACAGAAGCAAATCTCAAATCCGGTATCTCTTTCATCAGAATCAATTGATAATATTCAAGATTGTGAATCGTTTATTATTGAAAGTACCGAATCTCAACATTGTACAAAGTCACTCGCTTCTTCGGATCAAATTAACAGTATTAGTACATTAGAATCGAAAGCAGAATATAGCAAACCAATTTATATTATACAAAACACATTTGAAGGCAAGAAAAAAAGAAAAATTCGCAAAAAGTATGTTGTAATTTAAAACTTATATTTGTTTAATGCCATTGAAAAATTCACCGTTATATTTTAATAATTAATTTCATTCTATAGGGGCACTTTATCGGATACTTTGTGCCAAAAGATGGGGAAAGAGAGGTCAAGTATAAATTTATTACGTCATCAGTTGTCTAAAAAGTCATCCAATAATATAGTAAAACCATTTGTTCTTCTTCAAATAATAGAACACTTACCAATGATCAATGAGAATCAATTATTGAAATGTGTATTGGTTGAAGACACTAATAATCTCTTAAGTAGTTTATTGAAAGAACAGACTCATCGATTTATAACTGTGATGAATGTACCTGAAATTTCTAATTTAATTAATACAAATCAAAAGCCAGTATTAAAGATTTTTGAACCTTGGACAATTCTAGATCCTAATCAATTATTTATACATATAACACAATTTATTGCAATTCCAAATGCACAAGAAAATGTCAAAATTACTCATAGTATGTATAGTAAAAATAGTAAGATTATGCAGGAATTACATTGTCCTTGTATAAAAGAAAAAATGCTTTCTGATAAATGTAAATCTAAATTTCAAGATAATCCATTTGATATAATCAAAGAATTGTTTACATATAAATAAAAAATAAATTTATATTTAGTCATATGATTATTAAAATTTTATTGTAAATACTAAAAATAAAATAAAATACATAAATTTATTAAAACATGAAGACAGTTTTTGTTGTAATAGAAAAATTGTATATCAACGCTTTGTTATTACATTATTATATTATTATTTAAAATGTATTAAGAATTAATGAATATGTATAAATTATTTTTAACTGTTTAACAATGTCTATTAAGTTTGTTTATGTAAAAAAAGTATATCTTTTTTAATAAAAAATTTTAATAAAAAATAAAATCCGTTTCGTTCACCTATGTATGTGAATAAATCAACTAAACCGTTACAAACTTGGAATAAAAATTTGTTGTAATATTTATTGAACCTAAATCTCGTTGATATTACAAGAGTAAAATAATCATCAAGTTACTAAAATACTATAATAATGCATTTTTATTTTCTTCTCGTCAATTCGAATATTTATTTATTGCACTTGTACTGTATAAATTCAATATTCTTCATCAAAGTAACTACATTAAAGGATTTAAATAACTAGATATTATTAGAACATATTACAAGAGTAAAGAAAAGTTTTTTAAATATTCAAAAATTATATCTAAAATATATTGCATTTTCAAATTATTGTTTTTTTTTGTTTCAGTCAACAGTTATTGATATAGAAAAAACAATTAACTTCATTGATTATTAAAAATATTTACGAATTATTAATTATTATTATTATTATTTATTCTATTCGAACTAAATTTATTTTTTATTTATTGTTTAAAAATTAGCATAAAATAGAATAAGCCAGAAGTAAATATATTAGATAAGTACCTTTATTATTAATGAATGTATTAGTTAAGGAAAATATGGAAAACTTTATAGCTATTTTAAAGCAATATATGAGTAAGTTGTTATCCAATTATTCTAAATAATAAATATATTGAATGTGAAATATATAAATAAATGTTAAGTGAAGCTCGTGACTAATTAAACTAATTAAAATGTATTTTATACTATGTATAAAATAAAACATTTTGTACTTAAATAAAACAATTTCTTATCTTCAATTTTCTTTAATAAACACATGGATATTATGGTCAGTAAAATAAAATGAAGTTCAAAATTATATTAATTTTCTTAATTATTTTTAACTGTTTTTACTAATAAAGCATTAATTGAAGCGAACCTGACATTGAATCTATGATTTATATAAAAAAAAAAATTATTGTTAATATTTGTAATCATAATGTAAATTTGCAGAATCAATTAGTCAATCCGCTGTCATTTTTATTAAATAAGTTTTAGTAGATAATCTATACGTTATCCAAACATAATTCCAATTTCGATTAATATAAATATATATTAATAACAAGTAGGCTAAGATTTTAATATCTGCATACGGTTTTGTAAAAACTATTATTGGTAAATACATATTTATCAATAAGTATCCAATCGCCCTTAACAAAAACGACATTTTCAACTTGTTTCATTATAGGAAATGTGTGTTAATAAAGTACAAGTGTATTTTCATGTTTACTGTCATACGCATATATTTGTTGTGTTAATGTTTACACATTATTTATATAAACATATGAGAGTGGCTTTTCTATTAACACAGTTCGCGGTATTTACATTGATATGTCTATAAATATACTTTCATTTTATACTTTATATTAAGACAGTTTATACACTCTATGCTTTATGTGTTTATTAAATGAAATGAATATTCGCTTAAAGCTATATACATCAGCCACGAGCATTTGATTTCACATGTTGTGTCACGGCTATTGTCGTTTGTTGGTGAAGAATGTAAACATAAGCACTTGTCTATCCGAGCATATGTACATTCTAATAAGCCAATATCAGTTTAATCGGTATGCATATGAACAGGATCATTCGCTAAAACATGAAAAATTATCTGAACTTGTACGTTGTAAATGCACACAGATATTCTACTCTAATGTGCTCCTTTAATAATATTTGCTAATTTAATTTTATAATCTTTACAAAAGTCGAATTCTTTTTTGTGCCGTGTTTATAGACATCGCGATAAATGTCAATGGCATGGAAAGTGATTCAAAATTATAGTCCATTTTTTCGAAAACTTTTTATAATCTCAAATTCTCATCGACGGACTATTCATATAATCCATTGTTTAAATCAACTCTTAAATATTATAAACTGACGTAGAACAGTGGCGATTGAAATAAATGAACATAATGCGCGAGTGCATTTCGTACATATAATTAAATTAAATAAATTTCACCATAAATTGATTATTAGTGTCAGACGATAATACAAATAGTCGAAGGAATTTCAAAAACGCTGGAGAGAAAAGTCCAAAGGAAGGTATTAGAGGCAAAGGTATCAGATGCATTGGCGGGGATCGCGCGGACCTTGTGATGCAGCTTTTGCTCGACGAACGATAGCTAAGGGCTAGAAATAAGGACAGACCGGAAATTTGGCGCACGCGTACTAAAAGTACTTTCAAAAACATTATTTAAATTATCAATTTTGAA
>NW_011948430.1:735462-757662 GCF_000503995.2 Ceratosolen solmsi marchali
TTTATATATATAAATGAAAGAAAAGAATATCATGAATTAAAAGTATAGATGATACCCAAAATATTACATACATAACATAGAAACTCCACGATGTTAATTACACATAGTGACCACAATTAGTCAAGATACGTGTGCCAATCAGTCTTCGTACATCACAACCCTTGAATCTTTTAATTAAGTAGATTCAACATCCACTTGCAAGTACTTTTGCGTAACTGTAATGAAAAAGTGCAGCAACAAACGAAAAGTAGAAAAACATTCGAAAACATAAAATGCAATTTGCAAATGTGTAAGAAATAAGTAAAATAAAGTAGAAAATACAAAAAGTAAAGGAAAATTGTTCACTCTTATCACAATTTAGATTACTTTCTCATTATTTTTCGTCTTTCTCTTTCTCTTTCAATTTTGTCCCCTTTCGTGTGCTATGTAGTGGAGAAAAGACGCGACTCTCCATTTTTACGATCGAAATGCATTAGGCATTGGAATTGACAATTTCAAAAAACAAAATGCCCCCAGAGAGATTTGAACTCTCGACCCCTGGTTTACAAGACCAGTGCTCTAACCCCTGAGCTATGGAGGCTGTCGCCGCCCGATGATCTATTATGCATCATATCTAAATTTCTATCTTCATCTCTTTCCCTCAGGTGCATGAAATTCAAGTTCTGTTCCTGGTACTTCAGCATATGCTTTACGCATATGCTGAAGTACCAGGAACAGAACTTGAATTTCAGAGAGAAAGAGAGAGAGAGAGAGAGAGAGAAGATAAACAATGAAACACACTGCAAGCACACTTCCAATATATATGTGTTCATAGTTTGCGATAATCAAGCTTCTTAACCCATTAACCAACTTTCAATTCGATAGCATCCATATGGCTTCCGTACCGTTTATGCAATTTATTCAGCTCCCGAAAATTTCTATACTACAATCCTTTTTGTCAACTGCATAGATCACTTTTATTATTACTTACACGAAAAAAAATTTTCTTTGAACTCGCAAATACTTTTATATTTTTTGGATTTCACTTTTATAATAATGTTAAACATGTACTATCGCATACGAATTTGAATCATCTAATATTAATATTAGATATCTTCTACCATTTATTTATTTTTTTTTCATAATTGATGTTGATATTCATCATATTATTAATTTCTTTGCTATAACATTTTTTTTATCATAAATTATTTAAGGTAATAATATAGTGCAGTTTATGTCAAATGAAAACTTTCTCTATAAAATCCAGTGTAAAATATACGCTTTAATAAAACAAAATTTAAGTCTTAAATTCGAGGTTGAAAATAAATTTGATGGATTAAATTAAATAATAATGATTTAAATGTAATATGAAAAGATCAAAAATAAATGAATTTTACATATTTTATAAGGTAACGGTTAGTACTTCGAATCACCTTCATCGTTCGTAGGAAAAGCTGAACTTGAAGTCGAGATAAGCCTTTATAAGAAAGTTAAACATGTCCTTAGCATGTTTTTTTTTTTTAAATAATACTTATAGTTAACAACTATAGAAAAGATTTATCTGGAATTACATTTTATTACAATATCGTGATAATTTTAAAAGTCGAGGAACAAAGTTCAACAATGGAAGAAAGTGAAAAATTACAAGTAAAATAAAAATAGATAAAAGTAGAGAGTAGAAAACAAAAAAAAAGCAAAAAACATAAGCTAATATTTACTAGAAAACTAACATTAGATATAAACTTGTTTTATGATGTCTTCTAAATTCATTTATTCCTTTTGAATACATAAGTTGCGTATTTCAATTATATTATTCAAAAAATTATGTATATATATATATATATTTGTGATTTAATATAAATAGATAAAAAATATTTTCTAACAATAATCCATTATGTAAATTTGGATATTAGAAAATTGTTTCTTTGATAGACAAGCAGCTGCAGCTGATATCTACCTATGAAACATAAAAGGATTGAGACGAAATGAATAAAAAATGTCTCTAAAGGGTTTCATGATATACGAGTATTTAGTGTCAATATTTATTATTCAAAATATTTATTTAGTATCGATTATGTATCGGTTACACATTTTTGTATTTCATCTAATACGTCAAAATTACAAGTACATGGAGTTCAATTGAATATGAATTAATAGGAAGTACCAAGCGATGAAAACGAATTTTAATAATGATAAAATAATTTATTAAAGATATTCATTTATAAATATCAAAAAGTGAAAAATAAGTAATTTTTTTTAAAACACGTCGATAATAAATAGAAGTCAATGATTAAATGTTTAATTACTACATTATAATATTCATAAATAATTGATTCATTAATGGAAACAAAATTTAGTAAACATAATGATTAATACATAAAAATCATATTTTTAATTTAATATTAATTAGTAAAAATTATAATTACCACTTGCTATGGAAATTGTACAAATAATTATTAATACAATTTTAATATGAAGATTATTTAATTCTGTAGCAAAGTTATAATTAACTATCATAAATTATAATAATTATAAATAATATAACTTACGAATATAAATACTTAACAATATATTTAAGAACTTAAATTTAGAAATTAAAAATAAAAATTATTTAACGTACTTGTTAAATTAATTCTACACCATTCGTTTTATTATGTTTCGTAAAAAATCAATTTTTTATTGATATTGAGCTTCACGCTTGTTAAACTTGAAATTCACACAGATTAAAAATACAAGGTAAACGCTAATTCATTAATTACTGGAAAAAAATGCATTTATTAATTTCATTTTTTCATATTATAATATCACAAAAATAAATGACTTTTCAGATGGATTTTATATAATATAATTGTTCATATATTACCTTAAAAACGTTGTACTTATCTTATAAATAATTACAATGAAATTAGAAAATATTTATATATCACAAAAAATCATAAAATATATGTATATTTTGAAATAAAATTTAAGTAAAATATTAATTATGATTTCTTCAACACGTGTAGCAACACTATTAGTCTGATTAGCATAAAATAAAAAACAATAAATCTCCAGAAATAATGTTTCGGCAGAGAAAACTCTTCCATAAATGAACTAAATTCGTGAATCCATTCAATAAAAAATACTAGTAATAAAGTGAAAGGTAATAGTGGAAAAGCAAAAAAAAAAAAAATAAGTTAGAATATACGAAATATAATAAAATATAAAATGATTTCAATATAATAAAATTAATAAATTTAACTTTAAAAACGTATTTTTTTTTATTTTGGTTAGATAATATTTTGTATTTGTTTTGACAAGTAAGCAAATTCTGTATGCATTGGAATGAGAAAATTTTAAATAAAAGAAAAAGATACCAAAAATATAATACGACATCATAACAAAAGATAGGCAGTCACACTAACGCATTAATAAGGCTCAAAGACTCCATTAGTGTTACAATGTAAACTGTGTTACATTCGTACGTTACCTGTGACAAATATAGAATTGTTGATTTTATAAATGCTGTTTGATATTTTCACCTTCCATATGTGAATAGAATTATTCTTAATTTTCATTACTTAAACAATAAATCATCGGACATCGCTAATTGATTGTAAATATATAGAATTATTTTATAAAAGTAGCTATCATTTTCCCCATAAAATCACAAAAAAACTAAATTAGTTCTTATATACACTACATAATTGAATCATTTCTGATATTTTTGTTTAACGATATTTTACATAAGTTTTTTGGCCCATGTTGAAAGCATAATTTTCAAAAGTTTAAATATCATAAATTAAAAGATTAAACAATTTAATTTTCAATTGATATTATTAATACTAATAACTAAATTATAACAGTATTATGAAAAATCAGAAATATACTAATACTGCTACTTGTAAGAAATTTATAATATTATTAAATAAATAGCATTTCTAATGATTTGTTCAAACAAATTTCTGACAATTTTGTTCAGTAAAAATTTTCAGATTAATTAAATTATTTTAATTATTGATTATATAAAACATAAAGTAAATTTAATATCTTGTATTAGATAATTATGATTCGCACAATCAAAACAAATTAATTCTTCTTTCCATCCGACATAAAACTATGCAATATTTTCAATTTTTTTTGCATAGATTGACTCAATTCATTGTATTTATATTTATTATGTTGAATGCAATAATACAAAATTTGACTACTTTAAATTTTATCTTCATTTACCTCCTTATTATTATTATTATCATTATTATTATTCATATCACTTATTTGTAATAAATGAGATGCTATTTATGTTTAAATTTATTTTTATTGGCATAATGTACATCTAATTTAAATAGATCTAAAAGTAAAAATTACAAAATAAAAAAAAAATTATATATTTACTTTCAGCATTAAATATTTTCAATATTATTACATACATACATTGTCTTTTCATTACTGCATTTTGCATCATTAAATATTGGAAAAGTGAAAATTTCAGAGAATAATGTTATCATAAAACTAATTCTTACAATAATAAAAAAATAATGATAATTACAATAGTAATAAAAAGACTTTATAAAACAAAACTTGTTTTAAACATTATTATTACCTTGGCACATATTTATTCAATTTTCATTTGGTTTTCAACGTTTGATTTTCACTAAAATTTAAAATAAATTATTAATAATTTAACTAATACTGTTACATATGAAGAAATAATATGCTGCTATTGAAATTACCCGAATGGATTCTAATTCTAGTTGTTGATGTACATTCCATTAGTATTAGTTAAATCTATAATTAAATTATTTTCTATTAGAACAATGACCCTAATTTAGCAAATTATATGTAATCATTTTAATTAAATTTTATTATTTTAACAATTATTATTGTATATTAATTTTATATACATACCTTGTTACTAATAATTAATATTATCAAAGTCGAGGCATTTGTAAAGCTTGTAAAGTAAGTAATCGCTAAGATTTTTGTTTCATTATTTTTCTTTAATTATATGTAATTTAGCAATAACTTAATAACAACTATGATTTAATGAAGTAGATAGTTTATTTTTGTTCACCTTCCTTCTCTCGAATCTTGATATATTATTTTAGAACATGATAATTCTGATGAACTCCTGTTTTGCCTTATAACTTCTTTTTCAATAATTATGTCTCATTATTTTTCTTTTTTCCGGTTTCTGTTTACCTAAATATTTGTCATTCTGTCTATTTTGAACTTAATTATTGTATTGGCTCTCAACCCATATCCTAATTTTATCTGCTTAAGCTCTTGTTGTTGTTGTTGTTTTGTTTTTGTATACAGCAGTTGGACAGGTTGTGATTAATTAATTATAAGAAATGATGACTTTCATACATAAATTACGATAAAAGGTTTTAATTAACAAAGTCCACCAATCCGAACATTTACATGATATTTAATTAATCGACAGAATTAGATTTTTGTAAATATTTATCGAGTAAGGAAGTTTGTTCAAGGGAATCAGATAGAACATACGAACCATTGAAACTAAATATAACAGTTATTTCAACTGATTCAAAAGAATAATATCAGCTGATAGTGACGAAAGAGTATCATCATATGCTTATACACTACGGGCGAGAGAAAGGGAGTGAGACCGATGGAACGGTGAGAGAGAGAGAGAGAGAGAGAGAGAGAGAAGATAAGTGGCAGGAAGCACGTGTTCCACACATGCATACAATCGTTTAGGAAAAAAGCGATCGACGCTGATAAAAAACGGGCATCTTACCTGAGCTTCGCAGTAGACTCGCAGATCGATTCAATTATCTTCAATACCAATCGGAGCCTCGGTAGCCGAGAAAAAAAAAGTATTAGAAATTTTTAGCCTAGAGTTCGCGGTGAGCACATTGTATAAGCTCGAATTAAAATCCATCCATCCAAGTCCTGCCATTTTTAATCTCTGATTAGTGACTCGATAGGATTTAATGTGACCGTCATCAAACGCACAGAAAGTCGAAACTTGCAATACGGCAAACGTGAAATGACTCGAGCGCCATCGCTAAGGAGAGGAGAGGAGAGCTGGACACAATGGACTGCTTGAGTGTGACCGAAAGCAACGAAAGAAAAAATGAAAAAACGATGTTAAATCATTGGTACTCTTATATTTGTTTATACTCAAACGCTATTTTTATATAGCAAAGCAAGATGGCAAGTCACGCCTCGAAAGAGAGAGAAAGAGGGATAAACGGGTAGAAACTAAATATATTGTTATACGCATATGTAAATAAATAAATAAATAAATAAATATATATATATATATATATATATATATAGATACATGTATCGGTATGAATGTTTTTCTATTCAGTTTAACATCCGCTTCTTGTCTCGGATTACAATCAAAAAAGTATTGAACTATAGTGGAAAGGTGAAACTGTATGTAATTCGTCAAATTCCAATAAGTACAGAAAAGTGAATCGCAAGCATTATTCGTATGGATGCTGGAGATCTTAAAATAATAAGTGGTGGTGTTTCAATAATTCTTAGATGTTACGAATTTTAATTTAACTCGTGCCAACGCACTTTCGAAAATCAACAATGTTTATAAAATCATAATAAAAGAAACGCTGAAGAAGCAACTGATTTTCTATGCAACTTTTATTTTCAATGAAAACTAGACAGTATTAAAGGAGAAAAAAGGGGACAATGATAAAAAGTAAGAATAAAAAAATCGGTAAGGATTAACGAGGAAGAATGAAGATAAAAAATCAGATTTAATTAGGAGACGTATATTCGAGTGTTGGTGAATGGAAATAATTGATCTTTAGCCAAAATAAGGTATAATTTTTTTTTATATCCAATTCGTCGTCTATAAATCGTAGTATGAAGAAAAAAAACGAAGTTTTTATCTTCCGATGATTGAAGTGTCTTAAGAATATAGGAAAATTTTTCACTCCCAATATCTTTTCTTTACACCGATCAAAAAAAAAAAAAAAATAAAATAAATTTGAGAACTGCGATTCCATGAATAGATTAAATGACAATCAAATGGAGATTGAAACTCGTTTCCGCGAAGAATTTCATGAAATTTTTAAATTAATAACAGCAACAACTTGAGTGGTTTAAGTCTGAAATTCCTAGAAAAATATTAGCGCGAGAGCACGCTTATGACCGTTACATTTCATTTGATTAATAAAAAATAAATATTATCGTTCATATCGATGATTCCTTATTTTGAAAAATTATGCTTAAATACGGCTTTTTTAATTTACTTTCCTATCAAGATAATTGTTTGTAACTAAATGTATCGTGTTAAACAATGGAAAAAACCATTTTGTAGTATATTTCAGCCCTGTATTCATGCACTATTGAATTAAATAATTGTTCGTTAAAATGAATACCATTTTCAAATATTAAACAATTCAACAGGCTCCGAGACAATCAGTGTTAAAAACAAATACAAATATTTTTTTAATCCATATTTTTATAACAATTTTTTGTTTTGCATGTTATTTGTCTGATTAATTTACTCGACAATTTCCATAATTAAAAAACCATTATACAAAGTTATACATCGATTTATTAAGAATTTCTATCTTAGGTAATAATTATTTAGTCATTTAATACAAAATTCTTACAAAAATTGCAAGTCTAACGGAAGGAACAATGAAAAACGTACTATCTTATATGCAAATGTCATAGTATTGAAAAATGAGTTAAGGCATCGTATTTGCTTTATCAATTACAATTACAAAAATTAACTGAGAAAAAACAGCTAATATTGTTTCAAGTTCAAGTTTTCAGTTTCATTCAATCTCTATCTTCAAAAAAAAAATCCCATAAAAAAAGAGGATAGATCGTAGTAACATAAAAAAATGATGATTATCATTTGAAAGATGCATAAAAACGGCGTCGATTATAAAAAAAATTAAACTAAATCGTATTTAAGAATAGATATATTTCTATAATTTTGTGCATTCAACTAACTCCATACTATGACTAATGATAACAACGAGATTTTAATAATGAAGATGGCGACCACCAGTCTTATATGTACGTATAATCCAGAGTAATTAATACTTAAGTAATAGTTAAGTGCATTACAAATGTTATACGGAATAGATCCGATTTAAGAATAAAAGTAACACTAGGCGAATACATTTTAACAAATCCTTTATAATTGCAAACAATTAAAAGTTACTTTTAACGAATGAATAAGTTAATTGATAAATTAAACGATACAGAATTGCGATAGAAGCAGACGTCTGAATTTGGAAGCAGCTATCGACAAATAGTATTCGTAATCTAAAAATAACTTCCCGACTATAGTTTTATCCTTGTCTGTAAAAGTCAAAGATAAATAACCTCGGTAGGAATCGCACAGAACTTATCTCCAACATCTGATAATTACTTAGATAAGTTGTTTTATAAATTAAGGAGAAGTTGAATAAGAAATTATCCGAAATAATACTTCTGGCTGACTTAAAATGTTAAAATGTTTGCCTCAATGGGTGAGAATAATGGAAAACCAAGTTCTGTTTTTGCGTCTATAGTGATAGCACTGCGAAAGTGTCGAAAACTATTGCACTTAAAATATTACAGCAAAGTTATAATCGATTTTTTTTTCGTACTTTCATGAAAATTGTATATTGAGACGAATAATAAAAGATAAATATAATATTAAAATAGTTTAGGTTTAAAAAACAGTTTACTAATATTTAAGACTTTATCTTCTGGTACTATCATATAGAATTTTGGTAATTATATTTATTTTTTAACTGTAATAAAATCACTGATGTAAATTAAAAATTTCAGTACTGATATATAGATATTTATGAGTTTATGATATTATGTTTTTCTTCTATTTGAAGATAAAGTTATTCAAAAACATTACAACATAGATTTAAAATAATATTTAAAGCATTTTTTTTTTTCTTAAACAACTTTCAACATTTTATTATAATATATCATTGGAAATTAATTGAAAAACACTATAAATTTCCACTATTTCTAATATAATTTTAATTTCATTTTTTACATTTTTATACTTTTAATAGAAAAATATAGTAAAGTTAAGCATTATCTTCCCTTTAAATAGGAAAATATAATTTACTGCTGTATAAAATTGTTTCTAAAAATAAAAATTAAACAAAAAAAAAAAACATAACTTAAGCGTATAACATTGTATATAAAATTTTATTTAAACGAAAATGTAATAATATGTATGTTTGTGTTTTTAAACCATCAAAACATTTTTTATTTTTTATTTTTCCAAATAATAAGCAATTATTATTTACATAAATTTGAAAAATATAATAAAATATAAGTTATATTCTATCTTGCTATTCTATTAATAATTATAAATTAATTTTAAAGAATGAAGTAATGAAATAATTAAATGAGTATTGGAGGGAAAATCCAGGCTCTATCGCAATAATAAAATTCAAATTTACTAAAAAACATCATGTAACTCATTAAACAATTATTTTTCTAATGTAATTTCAATGCTTAATTAAAAAGGAAGTTAAATAAAAATTAGATGACTGGATGAAATTTTAATAAATATCCAATAATGTGGTAAAGTGGGTTCCTTATCTTTAGGCTTTTAAAAAGAAAATTTTTTTTAAACTTAAAATTCTTTTGATTATTAAATTGTATTTTTTGTTGCACTCACTTGTTTGCTACTCACCCATATGTCCAATACAATATTATGTTTTAAATTTTCATATGACTTCTTTCCATTAAGTCGTTGAACAAAAAACTGCGAGGACAAAATAAATAAGTAAATAAAATTATTTCATTTTAATTTAAGTAGCAGAGTGGAAATAATAGTAATATGTATAATCAAGTATGCTATTTTGTAACTTAATAGATGTTTCACGATTCACAAATCTTTGCATACCTTTTTCCTTAACATTTATCTTTTAATGTAAAATATTTAAGGCGCATGAAAATAAAAGTCCATAGTTTATTTAATAATCAAACATTGTATTTATTTTTACTATACTTTTATAAATTATCGAATATAAATTCCATACATAATGAAAACGTTTTTTAATTTAAGAATATCGTGATTTTTCTTCTTCCAGTAACATTTCTATAATTTATAGATTTCATACAATTTCTTGGATATATTTAAAGTTATGTTAAGCTATTTAAGTAGTTGAATTTTAGTTGTTTTAATAAAAAATATTATTTTTCAAACTATTTTGTATAATATCGTATTTACTAATTTTAATTTCACAGTGAATTACGAAATATTAATTTCTTCAATTCGAAGGTTGGAAATGTATTATTAACGACTAATTAATCATAACCTAAAACATGAACGCTTTAAAAAAATCACGTTAAAATGATGTTTCGGATTAGAAAAAAAATGTAACTTAATTCACATACTATAATTAATATAATAAAAGAATTTTGGTAAAATCAAATGTTTTCCAAATCTGAATAATAAATATACTTTGCTGTTTTAGGTTATATACTCTACGTAAGACCTTCTTTCTTCGCATGTCACTGCCTTTGACTAATGCATATGTGCACATGTTTATGCGCGCGTAAACACTTGCTGATAGTAACGACATTGCTAAAAATTGATTGCAAAAAACCGAAATAGGTGTATAATGTAACGAAAATTAATAGTTAGCGAAATTTTATTGTTTATTTTAATGAATTATTGAAAAATGTCGGAAATTTCATTTTCAATATTAGTATTTATACGTTTATTAACTCGCTGATTGTAGAATGAAATATAAAACATTCAACGTTAAAAATAATAATTTGCATTTACTTTTTTAAAGTGACGCACATCAATAAATATATTTGTATGTTTGAAAACTAATCGTGTTATCATTAGTTCATTAATGTATCGTTGGTGCTTTAACTTTATTTCATTTATTAAATTACTTTTTTTTTTTGTGAGTACTATTTATAACTTTAATTCCTATAAAGTGCAAATTTGTCACAATTATTATAATAAAAATTGAGCGAGTCAAATGTATTAATTGACAAATAAATATAGCGTATATGTTTTATATTCAATAGCACGTAAGGGGTACGGTAATTTAGAACGCGTAATTAATAATTATTTCCATATCCTTAGTTAAATAAAATTACTTCGCGTAAAAGCGATTAAAAAATGAAAACACTTATTTAATTGTAAAAAATATATTGTATATGTTTTTCATTAATTTTTTAGGTAAGGGGAATGGAATTTAAATTGTATTTGTTACTGCGAGTATTGAAATAACAAAAATATTTACGCGTAGAAAAAATTTTAGTAATTAAACATTGGCATTGCACATTAAAATGAGTAATAAAATTATAGATAATCTGTAAAAGTTTCTATAATAATTAAAAGCTATTACATTCAAGACTTTACAGATCATATTTTATGTTTGTGGGCATAAATTTGTATTTAAGTTTCATATATTTAGACGGATAGAAATATTGCCCATGCAACCAGATATAATAGTTATGATTTTGAAAATAAAATGAAGTTATTAATTCTTAAAATAGGTTATGTAAATAGATGATAGAAATATCGAGTGAAAATATGTGCGTACGCGTACGATAAAATGCCGGCACTTTAAATAACAATTCTATTAATCGAAATATGCATAAAATTTGAAGGAATACATTTGGAAGTATTGTAAATAAACATTAAGAAGATAAGTCGTCGGCTATTTCCCATAATCGTTTATTATTTCAAATACTATTATTATTCCTATTAGTGTTAGTTTCAAAAGAAAAATAAAGAAGACAAATATGGTTGCAGTTCTTAAGAGACAGTTCTCGTAAAATAATCCCCTAAAGTATCGTTTTAAAAAACTTTACCATTTTATTTAATTTGATGGACTTGACACAAATGATTTATTATCAATTGACGCCGACTGGTTACGCAAAGAATATGCTATTATAGCCGAGTTAATTTATAAACTTAAGTATTACTTAAGAATGTTAATAAATTAAAAACGTTTTCACTTTAAGCTCGCATTATTTTCCTCGTACGAAAGTATGTTTAACAAATTATCGGTATTGCTCATAGGATTACTTCGTATACTATAAGATACTTTTGCCTTTAATGGACATTGTAGCGATGAAGGATGACCACTGCTAGTCTACACGTCTATAAAATAGATTCTTATTTATCTTCCATGGTATCTTAAAATTTTGAAGGTGAAAAATGTCTGCGAGTCGGGACGTGACTTAGGTCGGGTGCATTTAAACGAGCCGATGGCTACATAATGTCATTGGACACCAAGCAGGAAAATAATTAATTAATTAATTAATTAATTAATTAAAAATGAAAAAGCCTATAATAATTTAGAATGTGGGCATATAGTATGGGGTGCGTATACGGTGTAATGATTTGTTAGGGCCCCGTTGGCAGTCGGGGAGTCGCGGGAGTCAGGGCGTCGGGAGCCGCGGTAGTGTCGGGAATAGTCGCGATTCGTTCGCCTTCGGGGCTAAGCAACAGAGCAAGCAGCGCTCCTTCGCCTCCTCCGTCCGAAGCGTGGACCACTGACCTCAGCAGCACGGATACGGACTCGGCCATCCGCGCACCGGATAACGGATGCCTCGGAGCTACTGCACGCTACATTATTACCTTCATTTCTCTCTGTTATCCCAATTTCTTTTTCTAGCTCTCTTTTGCGCCTCCCTTCCTCCTGCCCGCCCGCCCGCCGCTTCGTCACACCTATCCCATTGGCGCGCGTTCTCCGATACAAAAAAGCGCAGCAGAGTTTAATTCCCAGCTTCCTCTCGGCGGTACCGGGGGTACGTGCAGAGGGCAGCGGCAGGTAGTCATTAACGCGCGCGATCGCGCGCAATGCAAATATCGCGCCGCCTCGCTTTATAAAGCCCGGGGGAGAACCCGTGCCGGGTCGCGAGCGAGGGGCCTACCGAGGACCCGGTGCACCGGCCCGTCCACGGGCTCGGTAACAGCGGCGCTCGTTCGGTGGCGCCGCGCTCCGGTGGCTCCCGGGCGGTGGGGGCGATGGAACGCGTCGGTGCGCGCGCACCCGCTTTGTCCGATGGTCGTGTCGGGCTCGGTGGGGGCGGGGTTGCCGCGAGCGGCGGGCGCGGTGAAGGGGGAGGGTCGGGCTGCCCGGCCGCAGTGCACGAGGCAACGCCACGGCGCGCCAGCAACGGCAACCCGCCAGGGGTCCACCGGAGAGGGAGAGAGAGAAAGAGCCGCGGACGATGGCCATGGCGGTGCGGCCGATTGCATCCTCGGTTCAGTCGGGCGCTGAACCCGCGCTCCGTTCGGTCGCCTACCAGTTTCTCCGCGTTCGCGCACCGAGTCGCGCGCGCGTGCCCTGGCCATCGATCGGCATCCCCGTCCCTGCCCCACCTCCCTCTGTCCTCGTCCTCGTCCTCGTCCTGGTTCTCGTTCTCGTTCTCGTTGCCGCTGCCGCTCGCACGGATACCGGAGTCGTACGTGCGCCCGGCTTACGGAGGAGATCGGCGCCGAGAGACCGCGCGTCCAGCCTCCGACCGCCATCACCGCCCTTTGCAGTACGGATACGAAAAGGAGGTGCCCGGGGAGAGTGAGCCCCAAACGAATCTGCGAGAAAGTGCACGAGGAGAGGGATCGGGAAAGCAGACTCTTCGCGGCAGGACAGCGAAGGAGAAGGCGTCGTTGGGGTGGATTGCAGCCGCTCGGCACGAGTCCTTACGCTCCGCGACGAGAGTCGACGAGCCGAACTCCTGTATGGTGAGTACCAGCGCGTAGTAGTCGGAACAGGAATGGCCAGTCGATTTAGATATTGACCGGCGAGTGGTCCTCGGCCAATGCTCGGATCAATTAGAGTCCGTGGCGAATCGACGGCGCAAATCGCCGATGGTGTCTTTGGGCCCAGCAAGATGCCCGGCCTCCCCTCGTAATACAATATCGGCGATTTTCCGCTGTAACCGAGGAACCGAGAGATCGGCTCACCGAGGCCCGTATGTTGTCCCCCTGTGTCATGCGCCCGGATTTCCGCGAGCTCGCGAACGAGACAGCTCCTGTAGTGTGCCGTTTTGGTAGTTTCAAGCCGAGGTTACGAGGTCGCTACTGCTCCTCCTCGCCTCGGGAGTTTTGGAGTTGGGGTTCCGCACCCCGGCGAGCCAAACTCAACGCTCAGCATGTCTCTAAGGCCGATCGATAGCTTATTAACTACTAATCAAGGTGGATCCCTTGTGCGCAATAATTTTTCATCTATTTTTTCTTATTTATTTTTTGCTTTTTCTTTAGTACGTTTAGTGTCAGTGGCCGAAACTGTATTATCACATATGGAAGTTGGGATTTATAATAAGCATTATTATTTAACAAAGCCATCCCCATTTTCCACATCAAAGATTAAATTAATTCCCGTTTTCAACTTTTTATCGTTTTAAATTCAACTATTTAAATCGAGAAAATTCATGCCGTTTGAAAGAAAATGATTTTGTGCCTTTTTCGGTATCTATACCGATATCTTTGAAGAAGATTTGAGAAACTTATATATAAAAGCAGATAAATGGAAGTAGAAACTGTTTGCGATAATCCCTAATGCCGATGCAGGTTTAGAAAGTAAGAGACAACTTTTCAAACTCAAGCGAAGCGATCTTGATCGACATTTTTCTCGTTTAATATCAAGCAACAAAGACTCAAATGTGCAAGGCAATTTTCCACAGTCTCTATCGCGTGAAAATGCTGTTGGCAATAAGCAAAAACTCCTTTAAATATCCAAGAAGGCAATGAAACCGTTTCGTAGAGAGGAAGGAGGATGGGATCCTGATTTTCTTTTTAACTATCAACAATCAACTATTATTTGTACTTTAATATTTGATTGTTGATAGAGAGAGAGAGAGAGAGAGAGAGAGAGAGAGAGAGAGAGAGAGAATGTAGGATCAATTTTATCGTGGAATATAAGAAAATCGATAATCGGAAAATTGCGTAAATGCTAGTATGAATGTACGAGAAGACAGTAGCAATTGGAGTAGGAGGAGCGCGCCGACATAATTATTTATCGTAGCGGCGCAACTCGCATGTGTACAAGTAAAAGAACGAAGTTTCTTAATGGCTAATGAATTCGGCAGCTTTTCTGCCCAAGCTTTGTTTATCGTATTAATTAATAACTTTACGATATCCGCGATGGAAGAAGTGTGAAAGGCTAGTTGCTCTGCTCTGTAATTTAACCCAACTATAAGAAACAAAATTATTAACAAAGCCACAGCTGTTAGTCAGCTTTTGCCCTGATCGCGAGCTATTGGCATAAGCTTCCCATGCACCAGAGTTTAATGAGTGTGGAATTCTAGTTGGACGATCAAAAAAAGCCCATCCAACACGTGGCGATTAAAAGAGACCCTTTTTCGCAATCAAATAGGTGGCGTAGCCGAAGCTCGCAGTCGCACTCGCACTCGCGGGAACAACCTGATACCGGATTCCCGGTAAAGCTTCCAGGTGATTAGATTCTCATCGAGGAATGACAGGGCTCCTGATGAAAGCCTGGCGGTCCCTCAACCACTGACCGTGCCTTTCGATAAAGAGGAATTGCTTGTTGCGTATTATTAACGGCCTTTAATGGCGTAATGTTGTTCGATCGGGCCGATGCTTTATTAAATTGTCCGGCGTGAATAAACCAGACGCGAACGCTTAACGCATTGGCTTTGTTTATGAGTACGTTTGCTTAGCTGTGCCAGCAAATCGATTAATTAACATGTTTTAATCGCGCTAGAGTTACGGCAAGAGTGAAATACCTTGCCACCGGGACACCTTTAATCGCCCTCAATTTTTCACAAATTAAAGGACAATTAAATTGTTCGGCTAAGAGATTTGCCGATCCGTGCTATTTAAGGCTTATAGCATTTTCTAGTCTGATAAATAATCTTGTCATGCATCTCATTGCACTAGTGTGCATTAGCAAATTATTGTTTTTACTCAAATACATTGTCGATTATTAACTTTTTGTTTAATAAGAATTTTAAATAATAAAAAAATATTTATATAATGCTAATTGTGTAATAGGAGGGAATATGATTGGTAATATTGATAGATATTTTTATTTCACTATTTTAAACTTAAGTAAGAAAAATCATTGATAAGAAAAATCGTAAAGCGTTAATTTTTAATTTTATAATTAACTTAAATGTTATCATCTTTTAAATTTCATGCGCTTTAAGTCAGCAATCAAAATCTATAATCAACCATCTTGCTATTCCGATTGAGTGGAAATTTAAAGGCAAAGAATTTGTACAAGCGATCTCTGAAATAAAAAATATTCTAAAGTCAACAGTAAAATTTCGAAATCAACGTGCTTACAAAGACATAACGGGTTATAGAACACAATTACGTGGCTATATATCAAGACGATTTAATCTTTGCTATGGTATCGTTATACACAGCGCTTTAATTAAAACGTAACTAACTACTTAACTTTCTTGTTACGCTGTGCCATAGAATTTATTATGTTTTAATTTTCTATTATTCGATCAATAAGATTTGAGATTTTTTACGGTAACAAAGATCATTATAAATACTGAAAAACTGCATTCCTAATAAAAAGGAAGGATGGATTGCCTATGTTAATATGAATAAATTTATTATTAATATTATAATCTAAAGCTAATGTAATGTAAAGTAATTGTCAGATGGGCCAGAATGAACTTTGTCTACTATATAATATATCATTCTAGTCTGTCTGTATACTTATAACTTTGCATTAGATGCTTGTTAATTTATATTACAAATGCATTCAAATAACATATATTTGATAATTAAAGAGAATATATAGTTTAGAAATTTGATAATGAACAGGCACGGAATTTCTATTACTACAAATACAATACATTACGTCATTATTAACTATTAATTATTACATCGCGATACATTATTAATTATTACGTCAATGGTATAAATTATCACTGAATTCATCGCCAACTAAATAAAACTCATTTCTAATAAAAATAGTCGATTACTTAAATAGATATCGTGTTTGTGTGTGTGTGTTAAATTTTTACTAGAAGCTTTTTTAAGAATTGATTTTGAGTTCAAGGCTAATGATATTAGTAGCGATTATCTCGTGAACTATAACATTTATCCGATTGGCGGCTGAAGGGGCAACTCAAAGACCTCTATCGTATTAGAATATTTGTAAACTTGTTGATCATTAACAAACATGTGCAATTGAATGACTGGGTTACATGAGTAATCACGCAGATTTATGAAAACTAATAATCTTCGACACATGTTCCCATGTATGTTGTTGCATCATTAATTTATATAACGATAATAATTGAGGCATTACAAAATTTCGCTGCTGATTAATATCCAACATTTGTTTTTGGATAATTATAAAATATTGACTGCTAATTATAGGCTAAACAATAAAATAAAATAAAATAAAATAGAATAGAATAGAATAGAATAGAATAGAATAGAATAGAATAGAATAGAATAAAATTAAATTAAATTAAATTAAATTAAACAAAAAATTTAATAAATATACAAATAGCTCATACTATTGTGAATTCCATCAAATATAACAATATTATTATTATTGGAAAGCTATTGGAGTGTATATTTTATGTACGTTACAATAAGGATTCTTAGTATATGTTATTTTCGATTGCAGAACTACTTTTTTTTTTATCTGGATCAGACATAGTTTTTCCTTCAGTCTGCATGATACACTTTGCGTGATTATAAATAAATGTAGACCTTCCCTTCATCAAGAGGCTATTACAGTATTCCATTAAAAAAATTATATTTTTTAAAAATAAATAAGATGAACATTTCATTTTTAAAGAGCCATCTTTTACTAAAAATAACAAAATCGTTAAAGAAATTTCGATTCATAAAGTATACGGATGCTGTAATAATTATAGTTTTGCGAGAATGTATATACACGCAGCCTCGCGTGCTGTTTTCTTGCATTCCAATATTTTCGTCATAATATACTTCGATGCGGTGCAGAAACGTTTAATAATTTAATAATATGGACGGGTATTTCTAAATAAAAAATGCATTTATTGTATCGTATTTCGATGCAAAATTTCCCTTGGCTCAATACTCCAAAAGATAAGAACTGCATGCACTTTTACATCATTTAACAAAGATAATAATTATCGAACTGATGAGCAAAATTTATGTAGTTAAAATTGTAACCGACCTTATTGTAATCATCGTCCTGCTAATATTGTAATCTGTCCTTGTAATTTTTAATTTACGCTACCGCTTTTCTTTCTATACAATACGAATTATAATTCTAATATATTTTAATATCGCAAAATATTTTATCCACGCTTACTACAAATCCGTTTCATTAATTAATAAATAATATATCTCTTGAGAATTGTTATTCAATTTTTAATATTTCTTAAACAGCCTCGATGAACAGGATTTTCGATTCGTAGTCTTTAATATTTAAGAATCTACACTTTAATTAGTTATAACGATCGTTCCTTGTTAATTCCATCATCAGTCGCATTATATTTCGAATACATAAATGTGATGAGATGAGATGCTTTATTCAAATTAGTAATGTCATAGGTTAAACTATTAGTTTTGTAGATAAAGTGATTTCATTAGCGAAAGCAATGTCGCAATGGGTGTGGGCGTACGAGCAACGAAGATATTTGCAAAACCGAAGGAGTACAAAGTACCCATACACGAATGAACAATCCGATGACTTATTCCCTCGGACACGAATTATATTACGTGTATGGTAGTCACGCGTGACGCGTGCCCGTTACGCAACTACTTGCACTTTCGAGTATAGACCTTCTTTTGCTTGAGAAGCGCCTCGCAAGCTTATTCCAGTGCGGCGCGATCCGAAACCGAGAGATAGATTGAGACAGAGAGATTGAGAGAGCAGAGAGAGCAGAGAGCAGAGAGAGAGCAGAGAACAGAAAGAGACAAAGAGACAGAGAGAGAGCAGAGAGAGAGAGAGAGAGCAGAGAGCAGAGACAGAGAGAGAGAGAGAGAGAGAGAGAGAGAGAGAAAGAGAGAGAGTAGTAGCAGCAGCAGCAGCAGCAGTAGCAGCAGCAGCAGCAGCAGCAGCAATTATTATTTATTAGTGGCCCAGTGCATCTGAGAGCAGCCGCGTATCTTTGCGGTGACATATTTTGGGCTTCAGCTAGATCTACTTTCTCGTCCAAATCAACCGCTAAAACGCACACATTAATAGCCCCTCTGCATTGCCCATAGCCCCTCATAGGAGTGACCGTTACGCTATAAGATATTCTAATGCCTGGAGTGTGCGATCCCTTTGGCGGCAACTTGGATGGTCCTCGGTTTTCGTTATGCGCACGAGGCATCAAAGCCCGTGTTTATAGTTTATGACGGCAGATACGAGCTTTGTCAAGCTCATTTGCAGTATTTTTTCAGTAGGCAAGCGGTAGCATTACGTTTACGCCGTTAAGTTTGCCCTTCGAGCTCGTAAAGTCGAGAGAAGACTGCTGGAATCCTAAGGAGAGGAGATTTTAAAAGACGAGATTTACTCGTGTTCTCTTGTTGTCCAACAGCTTTTCTCGCTGCGATCAATCCTGTTCTTTTCGACCGGCAACGAAGTGCTTTCCATCAATGCACTCTCTTCGCTGACGTAAACAGCTGTGTGTACAGACATAGTTGCTCGGCAACAAAAGACTATCGTTACTCGTTTGCTCCAAGGTGGGCGCTCCGGGAGAGCAGAGGCCACGCTTCCGCGTATAATTCCTATTAGAAATCAAATTGCACTCGCACTCCTTATCACGTCCCTTATCTCGATTCATTGCTTGGTCCATATTTTAGGAAACGAATGCTTATACCGCTTTACGTGCTCCGATTAAGCGCCTCTCGATAAATCGCTTGATAAATGAGTCGCGAGCGCCATTTGTAAAATCAAAAAGGCGTAAGTGTTAATAATCGTAAAGCTTTCCAGTCTCCTTTGCCCTTCAGTTTTCACACGTCAAGCAGATAAAAATGATCGCTTACTCGCGGGAGTATTTCCACGGATTTTCTCAAAGGCTTGCTCTCGCAACGGGAAGAAAAAAAAGTAACCGACTAATCCGCTTCTGCCTGTCGGAGCAATTGAAAGTTTCGTAGAGAGAAGAAGCTCTGGGAAAAAAATAAAAAATTGCTTGGAAATGTTGGCTGGTAAGCTTTAAAACGCACGTCGAGTCTTTATCTTTCCTGATACTCGCGATAAGTTTTCAGAGTCGCACGAGTTCTTGTTACGCTGTTAGGAGAGGAGAGAAAAGAGCATCGGAGGGGCTTCTTTCTCCTTTTGAAAGGAGGCGGCAGCGCCTCTTTCCATGTATGCACGTAGATTCGCGCGAAGAGTCATACGGAGGCCAGGACTCGTTACGCCGGAGTCCATGGCGGGTAGTCGAAGGGCTTTTTTCCGAGGGCACGCATGCGGTGTTAAACGAAGATAGCCATCGGGGCGAGAGACCCGAAGCGGCGACGGCGGCAGCGGCGGCTGCGGCGGCGGCAGCGGCGGCTGCGGCGGCAGCAGCGCCGGCAACGGCAGCGGGTATCCGTGTGCACAGGCTGGTGGCCGCGAGCGAGCGAACGAACTGGCTGGCAAGTAGTCGCACTGTGTAAAAATAGTGAGCAGGGACAGAGAGAGAGAGAGAGAGAGAGAGAGAGAGAGAGAGAAGAGAGCGTGCATCCTTTCTCCAAGCGAGTGAGTAGCTCGAGCCAAGTATGTAAGTGGTCTTCGCGTATCGCAAGGCGAGCTTGACCAGCTGTGCGCGCAGCCTCAATAATATACTCTTTTCCTCCAGATGTACACCAAAGCGTCGAAAAGCGAAACCACGTTGACGACGGCAATGACGATGACAACGTCAGAACGATGGCCGTACCACGGCGGCTCGCGCTCGTTGAATTGCAAACATAATGCCTCGATTCCCCTTTTATAATAAGCTCCCTGACACATAATTTATTTATTACGCGACGTCGGGTTCATTTTGCCCGCAATTCTGGTACAATCTAATTCCACGGCTTTCGCACCCTCTTTCCGCCTATGGCGCTGCTGTACTCGGAGGAAGTTACGAATTTATGGAGATATGGCCGTTCTAGATTTTATAACGAGCAAAATTACTCTCTATATAGATGGACTAAATGACAAGTAGTGAGGCATGAGCTCGAATGCTTGATGTTGCGCTTTTTTTCTCTTTAATTCTTGCACGGACAAATACTAATGAGTCAGATGTATAAGACAGCGACTAAGGTCCATATTTAATATTTGGCATTTGAATAATTATATCACTCGTCGTTTTCCAAATGTATATACAAGCACAGCGAGATGCGTTACGTAAAACGTTAATTAGTTTTCGTATTGGCATGCAATGCTGCTATTATTACTTAAAAGCTATTTTCATATTTGACATAAATAATTGCATTTGTAAAGTAGTGTATTATGTGATAAGAGTAGCCATAAGAGAGGTAAATAAGCCACGTAAGAGGTGAAAAAGTCCGATCAAATTATAGAATAATATATATATATATGGAAAGCACTTGTAATCGTAAGTGGTTTGAAAGGAAAGTGCGAGAAGGAGACAAAGCAAGCGTATACATAAGAACTTTTTTAAGTTTCACTTTGTCATTATCAGTTGGTATAACTTATTAAATGCGCAAATTTTCATATGGACTTCAATGCGCTCTCGAGTGACGATTTACAAACGTGAGCTTTATTTGGTTGTCTTAAAATAAGATAAATGAAATTTATGCGAGAAGACGAGGAATAAAGGAAATATGGGATCACTGGGTCAGAGACCTATTTCTCAGCTATATTTAACTATGTTCTCGGTCATCATCGGTATACTGTAATGCCACTTCATACGCACTGCCTCTTGGTTGGACTATATAATGAGCTCTCGAAATGGCTGCATTTCTGATAGAAAGGAGTGATTGGTTTATATATATATATATATATATATATATATATATATATATATATATATATATGTTCTCGCTTCCGTGGATATATTAAAGAATCGAGAAATTCTTCGGACACTCTTGGCTCGTTCGGCTCACCTTCGACTTGTGACTTTAGCATTATAAGACGAGTGCCGAAGTGTTGCAGTAAAGCGAATTTCGTTCCGGTAGTATAGACGCGACGCGAGAGAGTCGAAGAAAATTATGCAACAGCTGCGGAGGTCGTGAACGCCCGAGTAAAATCAGCTCTCTCGTACTCTTTTTACCTTCGATAAGTATATGTGCTTTGAACACGTATACGCATAGACACACGCGTGTCTACTACGTGTCCATACCCATATGAATGTAAACCCGTTGTGGAGAGTAAATTTTTCTCTCCTTCA
>NW_011948430.1:757682-760187 GCF_000503995.2 Ceratosolen solmsi marchali
GACGCTCTTTTTTTTTCGTTTTTTTCGTCGAGCGAGAGAGCGAGATGTGTTGCTAATTGGACGGTGGCTGGAGCGCGGCGGCATCAACCCCAAACCTCACTCAACATTAATAGCTGCATGTACTTTCTTTAGTGAGTTTACCATCCGTTTTTCCGTCAACTTTATATTTACGTGAGCGTGTTTCGGCGTAACTTCTCATTCGCGCGATTCGTCTCGCGCGGATATACGTGCATCGTAATGCGCTCGCGCGGTGGCAAAGAGAGGCAGTCAAGATCGGAGAGAGGGGACGTCGCGATATTAGCTTAGTTATAGAGCATCGTCTTGCTTGTATAAAGATCCTTACTTAGATTAATAGTCCATATTTACTCGATCGTCACTGCCTTTTCCAATTACCTGTTTTGATGACTTATTCGCTGTTGAATAATGACACTCAACGATCCTGGGAAATATGTCCATTTCGTTACAATTCGATAAGAGCGTAATTGCAAATTTTTAAAAGACATCGTCACTTTACTTAATTTAAATGGTATGTCAATACTTCGATTATTAGTTGACGTTTAATTACTCTGCTGGAGCTGGTGTACTTGTGGAGCCAGAAAACATTGATTTGCCGTGCTGATTCAAAAGGAAAGAATTTCTTTATAACATTTACGTGTATTTTCATAATTACTATTACCGAGCACGTAAGAGTCGTGGAACATGATAATATTTGCAAATACATTGAATAATATGATAAATGAAACATATTTCTAGCCTTGGTAAATTGAAAGAGAATCGATTAATGATTGAAGCCGTTGTGAATCAAATTGTCTAATAAATGCTTAAATAAAACATTCAAAATTATTAATTTTTTATGGATATCAAATATGAATTCAAACATTGCAAAAAAGCTAATAATTAATTAAAATTTCAACACACAAAATAAAGATTTTATTGAAAAAAAAAAAAATGCAGGTAATACTTATTTAAATTATATCGACATTACGTTCTTAAAAAACTATGAAAAATATAAATTTTTAGAATTATATTTATTTAATATGATTATATCGTTATTTTATATAGCTTGAGAATTTAATCATTTTTCTTAATTAATTTATTTTGCATACAATTTTTTTGCTATAAATTTTAATTATGCATTAATAAAAAGATGATTTTTTAATAAAAAGTAGATTTCCCTATCGAGAAATGTAATAAATTTGTTTTATTAAAATTATATAATAATTTTTTTTAAGAAGTCCCATATTTAAATCTACCTTTTGTTTTTTTATAATAAATTTAATTAGAATTATTGGTTAAACATAAATCAAAATCATTACACATACCCAAAATTAAACGATTTATTTATATTGTACAATTGATAAGTCATATGACTATCTGCAGAACAATAACTTACAACAGACTGACGTAAGTTATAGAATTATTATAGCTATATTGTATAGACGAAGAAGAAATATCTGTATAGCAAGTAGCTTAAAAATTATATATATAAATATATATTTAGTCGATGACAGTTCAGTGCTTTATAATACTGACTATACACTTGAAACTAATGAGTTCCTTATATATTTTGTTATTTAATCTCTATTATCGTAATTTCCATTAACTTGACATTTGATTAAAATGAAAGCGACGCAAACATTTTAATATTTCATATATTATGTCAGTATATATAACTGCTTTTTTTTTTGTATCCAAATAAGTAATTAATTATTATTTTCCAAAAGTGCGATTTTAAGTTATTTTAAGAAAAATACTTTGTCATTTTATGCAATACGAATGAAAATGTAAGTTGCACAGACGTGTGGTATTTTATGCTTAATATAATATGTTCATCGTAAGATGATTCAGAAAGTTACGAACAAAGAATAATAATTTCCTTGGCGCTTTTTCTCACCGCGTAATACAAAGAGATTGATTTATTGACATTATGAGATTGGCAAACGTATCGCACTAGTGACGTGTCCACGATGGAAAGCAGCATCGTCTGTACGCGAGAAACGCACACGTCTTCAGGATTGATAATTGTTTTTATTTGCAAATGTAAGCGACGATTCATGCTCGAAATGTAAAGAAGGACTATTCAGAGATCTTACGACAGTTATGCAATGCATTTACACATATTATAAGGAACGCTACGCAATAGAGGAAGTGTGAGCCATCTACTTACTGCTTATGATCGTTAATCATTGTATTCTTTACCGGGTGCAACAAAAATTATTCATGGGCACCGTGATATGAGATGCCGATGCGTCGGTAAGTCTGGTAAGAGGAGACGGAGAGAGAGGGTAGGCGGGGAGAGAGAGAGTGAGAGAGAGAGAGAGAGAGAGAGAGAGAGAGAGAGAGGATGGTAAAGGAAATACGTCCATTATCTGTCTCCTTTGCCTTTTGCTTCTTCGCGTAACCGAGTCGCGAGAAGCTCGTAGCCTCGGGCAGGTCTGTACAAGTCGACACACGTAGTCAACGAGCTATTTCGGTTGCGTCTTCGCTGGAACAAGGGTCCGTCAA
>NW_011948430.1:760211-793012 GCF_000503995.2 Ceratosolen solmsi marchali
GGAAAGAGGACTTGCGAACGAAAAGGGTATCGAGGAATGGAAAATGCTTATGGATTACTAAATCGGTAAAGGACAGACGTTTCCACTTAAATATAATGGCTAAGTGTTACTCACGATTCTCATTGCTAGCTCGATGAAACTGCTACTTTACTAGGCATCGGTACTAGATAAAAATGATTTACTTCGAGTAAATATTTTTTACGAATGTCAGCGTATGAATGAAAGGAGCTCGAGTCACTAAGGCTGTGCATACACGTTGTGATATATAGAAGATAAACGCCTATTTATTTTTCAGTTTATAAAGTGATACTTTTCGATAGCCAATAAATCGGAATGCATCCCGGTGGACGTTTCCGTCCGAGTTCCCTTTTCAAATGGCGTACACAGCGACAGAGAGGGAGTGAGGAATGGCGAGAGAGTGTGGGCAAGCGCGTGACGAGTGAGGAGGGGGGGGGGGGGGGGGTGGGGGGTGGTGAGGAGGAGCGCGTTCGCACGCTCTCGGGAGACCTAAATACGCACGCGCATCCCTATGAGTGAGAACCGCCTGGTCTCTGTTAAGAGAATGATTCGTGGTGAGCGCTCATCCGCTTCGGCGTAGAAGAAGAGTAAAAGGAGGAGGATGATGATGAGGAGGAGGAGGAGGAGGAGGAGGAGGAGGAGGAGACGCACGGCTAGGAAACTATATGCGGCAGTTGCAGCTGGTGCGCAATGTCATTGACATCCGAGGAGGAGGCGCACGGCCGTGAAAGAGTTCCTCCTTGGCGCCCGAGCACCCGGAGATTGCGTGTCAACAATCGATACTCGCGATCCTCTGCCACCTTCGTGTCGCGCTCCCAAGACTTATCCGGACGATCACGTGCGACGACGAGAAACTGCGATACTATAATTATGTAACGTTGAGTCCTCGTGTATTATACGGGCTTAAATAAGATAGGCCATGGGACGGATGCTACTGCAATCGATCCAGGAGACGTTTTCGAATCTCCAATCGTAATAGGCCATGTTGCGTTGCCAATAGAGAATTGGCAGAAAAGTCAAGCCTCACAGCGGTTTCTAGGCCCGAGCTTAACCACTTTTGCATGTCCCGATCGAAATCTTTATACATCATCGGGTCTCTATACTTTTATTGTATAGACTGGCGAGTACCCTGGATTCAAGCAAGATTGCATTTTTCCTTTCTTTTCCTTTTTTTTGTTTTTGTTTTTTTTTTCTTGTTCTATTTTCTTCTTTCTCTATAAATGAGCAATATTCACGAGGCTTTCGTTTACCTCGCTTTTCATTTCCAACGCTTAAAACACGAGTCATACGTATCTAAATAATGAATTTCTCTTAATTTAATTTACTTTTTCAGTTAATTAGAAAGCCTAGCTATTCCATCTCTTGTAGCCTATATTAAAATTCGTAATATAAATTTTACTTTCGTTTATCGCAATGTCTTAAGATACTACGAAAGAATAAACTTAATGATTAATAAACCAATGCTAGGATGAATAATTGATGATAAATTGACACCCATGGAAGAACGTAGTATAATGAAGACTTACAATACATAACTGATTAAAATTCATTTAGGAATTAAAATAATTTATACTTAAGCAATAAGGCTAATTGTGAACGATAAGGACAAATGATAAATAATACAAGTGTAATGTATTAGAGATGCTAGCTCGATTTTCATTTTCATAAATTCGTTAGAGTGGAAAGCTAGTAACCGCGATATGGAGTTCTAAATTAAAGCGGGCAATATTAACTTTTACTACTAATATTAATTTATTAATTAATCACTGCAACTGTAAAAATTAGGTTAAGAAAAAGCTGCGCTCTAAATATGGTGCAATTCTCGTTTGAGCATTGAAGTCAAATATTTTATAGAGTTGGACAGATGCTTTTGAAATTAAATGTTTTTTTTTGCCCGGCATTTAGCCAGTCTTTTAAGAAAATAAAGCTAATTAATTTTGTAATTTTATGCCTTGAAAGCAAGCTGTTATAATGTACGTAAGAAATATAAACAGTTCTCGCACTAAGAATGAAAAGTAAGAAATAACAAGTTTCTGATTCGACTACTTTCCCCAGTCTAACTTTTTATTTTCGTAATAAGCTATATGCCAAATTGACCGCAACTTCCGCGCGACCGTGAGCTCCTTTACGCTCTCCTCTCGTGTCGAAATGGCGTCATACGCTGAAAATTTGCAGTCGATCAGCGTACGTAATTATCTTTCAAAGCGGAGAACAGCGCAGAACCTGATGCGCCATAGACGTTTCTTCTCTTGTGTATAGATAGGGCTGTAACGCTGCTGGGAGCTTTATGTTTTACCAGCAAATCACTGCCGTCCCTTTTTCCTTCTTTTGAAAGAAAATCTTAGCTTATTTTTAATGACGGACGCACGAGTGAAGGTACATTATAGCATTATTGAAAATTCATTGGTTTAAATCGTATGATCTTTAGCTCGCCAATCGATTCTTTCATGAAGCGACTCGACACACGCGACGCAAAGAAACCGAAATAATATATATCACTATTTTATTTTAAAATATTTTTTTCACAATATTTGATGGGCCCATGTGTCCTTTGCAATGCTAATGCAATTGAATCTATCAGGCACATAAATCATTGAAAACGTACTATCAACTTGAACAAAAAATAGAAATTTAAATAAAAACGGACAAGCAAACGACGAAAATAGAAAAGAAGAAATAAAAAAAAAAAAAAAAAAAAAAAAAAAAAAAAAAAAAAACGAAAAAAAGAAAAAGAAAGAAAACAAAATGTACAAACAAGCAGGGTTTTTATTTGCATTGAAACAAACAAATAGTCAGGTTAATAAATTAACGCGGTTGTATCCAATTACCTTCGACTATGCGCTCAAAGCAAAACATTATAATTAGAGCTTTGTCAACATTGAAGTAACAATAACGATCTTTTACACGAGATTACAAGTGGTTCATTTATATACAGTGTATTTTTGCCTTATTGCAAAGCAAAGACTCGAATTGTCGAAACAAGTGGATTGCCTATTTGTAATGTTATGTTTAGCTTTCTTCATGTAGAGCCGAGAGAGACGAGGAAGAGTCGCGTGATGATCGCTCGTTTGCATAATTTGATGGTGTAAATAAAAGGTAAGGACATGACGCCCAATGGTACTCTCGCTTGATTAACTATTTTAGTATAAAATTTATGCCAATTTCTAAGATACGGGCTCATACGAAAGTCGAACTCTCGCGTATTTGCATATAATTATACGGCGCTTCGGCGACCTTGCCATATGCTCGTAAGAATAGCCTACGACGTGCCCGTGCTCATGGAGATTAGGGCATCTCATTTTCTCGAGCTCGTGTATAGTCATTCCGTCATATATTGGCTTATAAAAGATGGAACGGATTGAGGCAGCGAGAGTGAGTGAGTGATTGAGTGAGTGAGAGTGAGATAGATAGATAGATAGATAGATAGAGAGAGAGAGAGAGAGAGAGAGAGAGAGAGAGAGAGAACGAGTGCGCAAGAGGTAGGAAAGCAAGGGGTGTAAATAAGAACAAAAGAAAAGAGAGACAATAAGAAATAGCCGCGCACACCGGCAATTTTTCGTAGAACAATCTTTCTTTGCCTTTGTAATGTATTGCACAAGCCTGCTCTCGACTATTTAAACATGTAGCACAGATAGAGTATCGTGACGATCGTAAATTTGATATCAATTGAAACTCTCTTGCCATTCCAAATTTGGAATAATAAAGCCATTTTTTTTTTTTGAAATAATAAGATTATGCAGATATTAGGATTAATTGTTATGAATTATTGGCAAGTGCTTGGCGACAGAAGGCGAGGAGGAAACATTTCTATACACGACGATGATCTATTAATCCGATAGCATTGGGAAAGTTCTCTATCCTAGCGATTAGTAACTCTGAAAATACAATAATTCCACTCGGCGGGGGGCGGGGAGGGGGCCTGTTCGATAACATGGCAATTTGGCTTACGCGCTGGTAAAGTGAAGCGCACTCGAGACTCTCATCCATTTAGCCAAATGATAAATAAAGGTAGCAGCTAGAACTCGGCGAGCGAGAGTGCATTAGGTTGGGTGAGCGGGCAATTTTGAAGAGGCGCGATCGCCGCTCGAGTGAAAGTTAAATCCGAAAAGTTTATATTCGACGGGCGTTCTCGTTTTAACCATAATCTGTGCGGTGCCATAGAAATGCTGACTGGGCCAGGTAAAAATTCCCACGAGGGCCTCGCTTAGCACATCGATTGCTTGGCGCGACTCGCGAGACAAAGACGCTGCTCAAATTTCGGAAGCAGGTGTTGTCGAGCCGCAGGCAAGACCTTCTCGAGATTTCTTTTTTGCGCCCGTAAACGCGCCAAGGGTCAAGAGACGTAATGGCTTCTGCGGTGTTATAAGATCGAGCGCGCCCCTCTCACTTTCAAAATCGCGAGTTTCGAATCTCGAGCGAACGGCAGCCTCGCGATTCTGTTATCGAGCTCCTCCTCCGCACCTTCCCATCGACTTGGACTTATTAATGCTCGCCGAGTGCATTAGCACGAACTAACCGAGTCTGATTTCAGAAGAACGAAGGCCGACCAACTCGCGGGATAAGTTAGTCGATGTCGATCGTCAGATAGCAATGAAATCATTAGTACTGCGGCCTTTCTTACGCTCATGAGATTTTTATTCATTACTCGATTTATGTATTCGTCTCCTCCGCTGTTTCATTTTGTTGAAGTATGCGCCAGACAGCAAAAATTTACGGACACGAGCAATTATAAACATCGCTATAAAGCCAATTCGTAACTTTAATCAACATTATTCGTTATTACCATTACAATCACTCTTAAAATGTAGCTGTTATTTCGCCTGGTTAATTAAATATTTTAATGCGATATGTGATATGGGAGAGGCTTGCGAAGAATAGCGAATCATGCGCACAAATTCTATGAAATCGTTTGCATTTTTAGATCTGGGGAACAAAGTCTCGCAGCTGATGCATTATAATCTTTAAGCATGAGATTATATCGGTGAAAAATCATTGTTATCCAGATCGTTTATAATCGTCGTCGTCGTCGTCGTCGTCGTCATTGTGAAATTACACGAGCTAATGTCGTACATCCTGCGCGTGCACCTTACCCACCCGCCTAAAGGAGCAAACCTATCGCTCAATGAAATATCGAGTGCAATTTTTACATACGAACCTTAGCCTGTACACGTGTTTCGCTACAAATCCACAGCGCAGCTTCGAGTACCATGTAATGCCTTAATTAGGACTATCCTTAAAGAACCGTACTCGCTTGATTATGCCGATGGACACGCGCGGGTTGTTGTAATTTCTTCGCGGCAGTGCTGCGCCCTCTGAAAGAAACAATGAAGCAATAAAGATTCGCGAAAATGGCGAACGGGCGCGGTATTAGCAAAGTCTGGCGCTCCTATTTTATGTGTAATTTCCAGCTGTTGGCAGCACCCGTATATACCGTATATAGCAAATCTTGCCAGCAGCCGAGCGAATAGTCCTTGGAAGTCCAACGAAAATCGACTCCTCGATAAACTATCTTTTTCTGCGGTGCGATTTCGGGCAGTCGGAAGAACCTTTTTTCCCTGCCAATTAACGTTTTCGCAGAATATCGTAGGTTTGGGCCTGTAGACGAAAAGAAGCTTCGTCCCGCCAACCGGCTGGCTGGCTTCTGCCTTCTACGGGAACCAAGGATTCCTCTATGCAAGCTAATCGTTAGCTTTTTTCCATTCCCGTTCTTTCTTCAGGGCGATACGTCCGGTTTCGGCTAGGCCATGATTTATGACCGGAACCCCCTCCCCTCACCCCCTCCACCAACCATCCGCCAATGAAGATTAAATATACTTTTCACCTCCTGTCGATTGTTCAACTGTTATTAATTAATTAATGAAGAATCACTTAGAAATTACGCGCGTAAGTGGCCATTTTTTTAAATCTATTTAACGTGAACTATTTTTCGTTTTTTTCTTTTCTTTTCTCTTCTGAATTATTCTAGATTATTCGTTATTCTAGAATTACAGCTAATATATCAGCGCTCATTTTTTTTTTTCACTCTTTGTTTTCTCTTTTACCATGCGTTTCCCAAGCATTTTAAAGTACTGTTTACACATGGGACAACGTCTGCCTTGGAACCATGAAAAATTGGAACCACATGGGACTGAAGGTGTTTTAAGATAAACAATATTAATGCCTTTTATTTTTTAGCTTGTCTTCATTGATAAAAATGCTTGGCTAGATTGTTAACTATTTTTTTTTTTTTTTTTTTATCACCGAGCAATGTTGTCGTTCAAGAGATTTTAATTGATATAGTAAATGCTAGAAATGTGTTATCGGTCCGTCGCTCGAAATTAATTTCTAATCTTATAGCGACACGTTTTCCTTTATACTGTAACTTAGTACTATTTAATCACTTTCGCCTAATAAAATACTTATTAATAATAACAACAATAATAATGATAATAATTAATTTTTTAATATAGAGTCGTTAATGTTGTATAAATATAATAGTAAAATTGAAATTTGTAAATTAACAAGCGATCGCTAGCACGTGTAAATATTGTATGTGCATACAGTAATTGAGAGAACGGAAGAAAAACGTAAAGGAGACGAAAGAGAATAATGTCTCCATGGTTACCCATTGAGATTCATGGTCACTTATGCGATAATGCTTGTAGAAGATTTCACCCATCTGCTTGTTTCTTTTTTCAAGTGTACCGAGTTCGAAAATCTCCGGAAGGGACAGTGGGCATCGGATGCCCAGCTGCGAGCTGCTTGTTGCCATTGTACCTAGGATTTTGTACGTGAGCCTTCACGAATTTCTCGTAGCCCAAGAGTCCTTTTTTGTATTGACTTTGGGCAGTCAGCAGCCTTCTCCGTTTACTTTTGAGCGGCGAGATGGTAAATTTATACTCCAGAAAGTGCATTTTCAGTAAGTCACATTTTTAACATACGAGCTTGCTAACACTCGACATGCCATTGTAAATTAGTTAATGCACAATAATTGCGGTGAAACTTTATTAATGTAATTTTAGAGAGTAGTAACGAGACTGGCCAGCGAATAAATTGTATATTTTAGAAAATACTTTATACTAACGAGTACGTCTTTATCTTGAAACGTACGTTAATTAAAATAAATAAATCAAATGAACATAATTGTACGTTTGAATATGAAATTATTGTAAATTGTTTATATTTAAAAATATCACGGCATAAAAATGTGGCTTTAAAATATCTTTCATGTTTAGTTAAGCTCGAGTAAATAATTGAAACATTTTTGTTTTTATAATTAAACTATTCTCCTAATTAGCCAAATATACTCTATTCCCAAGTAAATTTCACTTTACTTTAAGAGCAATCTAAACTTAAAAACTTTAGAAAGTACTATTAATAGCTCGTGTATTGAATAATATTGCATAATATTACATATTAATGATAGTAATTTAAAATTTATGCAAATTTATTATGTTGGAGGCAAAGAGAGCTGAATATAATAAAATCGATTAACCCCAAAGTGCGATTACAGTTTCTAAAAGATTTACAAATTACAGTATAGAGATTTGTAATGCATTCTAGAAAAATTACAAGAGAATACCAATAGTAATTCGAGAGCCTTAATATTTTAAATATAATATCGCTCTGTACAAATTCGATTGTAATTTTTATAGCATTTAATAATTTAATTTAAATGATTTCACCATAATGGAATGCGATCTCAGACTTATGGCATTGCAATACCCCCATAAATCCTGCAAATAATATAATTTAACGAATAGTTTTTTTTCTCCACATTTCATTTATTATAATTGTATTTTATATATGTTCGAGTGGACGTATTTTATTTTTAAATCATGTAGTTTGATCCTTGCAAATTAATACCTCTCGATAATTAATACTTCTTGCAAAAAGTGTATAACGAGCTGCCGACAAAAAAAGATCAGACAATATTAATGTAATTATCATTAATCGAATGATACGCGACAATTGGAAAGACAAATTTTTATTGTATAAACAATTAATAAACAATTAATAAACAATTAATATATACTACGCGCGCGGGCACAAACACGCGTCACGCATACGCTAATGGCAATATTATGAGGTTTAAAGAAAAAGTTTTAAAGCCCGTTACGCATTACACAGATTAAGCGGCTCTTTAAAGATTATTGAAATAAGCATCGAGCAGCTCATTTAAGTAAGTATTTTGAGTAATTTAATGGCGTTGAAGTAAGGCTCAATAAGAGAGGGAGGGGGATTAAAAGGAGCCTGGAAATACGGTCTGCGCAATGTAAATAGATTTCGTAAGCATTAGGTTTATAAAGAAACAGTTAGATCTGATGGAGAGGTAGGCTGGTGCCGGTATATATAATAAATTAATTGGCCATCGGAGCGAAAAGGTCGGCAAAAAGGCAAATGACGAAAGAAAGAAATGGCGGAGCGATTAGCATGAAGCGGCGCAGGAAGCGGGAATCGGCTTATCGAGGTCAGGTACGCGGGAGCCTGTAGATAAGGGCCTCTCGACTCTCGATAGTTGCTTTTGGGGGAGGCGCAACGAGTGCAGGCGTCCGGCTGAGCAGCGAGGAAAGTGCGGGCCCGCTTCTTTATGCGCCTTGGGCCCGTGACCTTTCGTGCACGCGTGTTGCCGCTGCGGCAGCGCACGATGAGGCATGGCGGAATCTCGCAATAAGAAATCCCATTTTATTACACGGGGCTCCTCGAGCTCCCTCTTGCCCTCCTCCCCTCGCCACTTCACCGCCCTTCCCCACCGCCCTTCCCGTCCCCCACCCCCCCTTCCAAACCAGCCCCCTACACGCATGCTACTCCCCTCCCCACCAACCCGCCAACCAGCACTCTTATTCTATATCTACTCTGGCCTCCTCCTCCTTCCCTCTCCTTTTTTGCCTCCGCGTCATCGTGTTTCCGTTCCCCTCACCGTGCCTTAGTCTCTTCACTTCTCTTTGCTCTTCTCCTCTCCTCTCCGCTCCTCTCCTCGCCGTTCTTCTCCTCGCCACTCCTCTCTACTCCACTCCACTCCTCACCACACCTCACCTCACCTCACCTCACCTCACCTCACCTCACCACACCACTCGGCACCACTCTATTTCGTCCCCTTTCGACGGTCAACAGCCGCTCTACATGCGCATCGGAGATCGCGAAGGCGCGTCGTCGCGATAGGGCTGGTGATCCGCACTCGTCACCACACCTCTCCGATCATCTCCTCTCCTCTCCGCTACTCTCCTCTCCTCTCCTCTCCTATACTATCCTCTCCTCTCCTGTCCTCTCCTATACTATCCTCTCCGCTCCCCTCCTCTCCACACCTCGCCGCTCCACACCTCGCCGCTCCACACCGTTCCTCGCCGCTCCTCACCACTCCTCTCCTCTCCTCACCAGTCCTCTCCTCTCCTTACCAGTCCTCACCACACTGCCGTGGTAACGCACTTTAGTCTCGCCTTACCTCGCCTCACCTTGTCCCTTCCCGTCCCATCTCGTTCTCTCTCCTTCAACCGCACCATAGCCTTATCATCGATATTTCACTCTAGGTCAACGAAACTCTTGTCTTCCTTTTTCTTTATCCTTTTTTCCGGCCCCTTATTTTCCTTCTTTTCTCTTTTTCTTTTCCTTTTTTTTTGTTTTTTGTTTTGTTTTTGTTTTTTTAAGAGACTATGAAATTTATGAAGCTCGACCGATAAATTACATTTGGCGATGCACATCCCCCCTCCCCCTTCCTCATTCATTGTGCGTTGGGGCAATGAATTTCTCAACCGAGGGAGCCAGTGGGATGAGATGGGGGCGGGAGGAGAAGGGGGCAATTTTACAGTCGCGCGCTCTCGGTTAATTGTGCGTTTCTTAGCTCTTTATTCGCAAGTATAAACGACAAGATTTTCATTAAGCGCGATAAGTTTTATATATATATATATATATATATATATATATATATATATATATATATATATATATATATATATATATATATATATATATATGTATGTATCTACCGAGGCTGAGACTAAGGAGACGCTGGTATGTAACGAAGGTTCGCATTCCTTAGGAACGGACTCCGCTGTGACGATGCATCCCACATGACCCGTCCTTACGTTCAAGTGGACTCGTCGCTCTATTCCCACCAGCGAACAATTTTTCTCTTCCCAGGTGACACAGCCCACTTTAACTTAGACTTAAAGACCTGCGCGCCTCGCAACAGAGCCTATATTTCCCTTAAAATCGGTATCTGCGAGGGATTACCAGCCAGCGGTTATTACGAGATTATCAGAGTGATTGCATATTTTTGTCTGTATCGCTAGTCGACCTGCGAGAGTGCGCGCGTGCGGACGCAACGGCGGCAATGACTTTAGTCGTTAATGCTAATCCGGTGAGAGACGTCCCTCGATACATGTGTGCCCCGCGCCACCGAAGGCCATCGGGAAAAATGCTAATGCCATCTCGGACGCTCTTACACGCGGATTCGGCACTTCTTTCTTTTGCCTTTTTGGGATATATCCGGAGCCACCTCCCAGCACGCGCGTCCCGAACCTCCATTACTCAGCGGCGATCCTCGTATTTCATGTGCCGTTTCGCGTAAGCTCTCATACAGGAGAGGCTACTCCAATGCTCCTCGCGCATATCCGCCAACGTTATTTTCTTCTTTCCCGACGTATGCCGCGCGAGCGACATCATAAGCTGAGATTAATGCCATGTTCGAGGCTCGTGGCATCAATGTTTGAGAAGTCCGCAGGCTCGATTATTCCCTCACCCATCCCCCCCCCCCATCCCTCTCCCTCTCCCCTCTCAATCTCGACGTTTCCGGGATTCCGGTCGGCCGGCCGAAGCCGCTCTTTGCACACGTTTTTCGAGCAGTCGCGAGACGGTGGCGAGTCGTTGCTTCGGCCTCGTGAAAATCGAGGAAGGAAAGGGGAGGAGGCCCCGATGTGACAGGACTCGGGGATTACGCGCGAATACGTGGGAGTCGGTGCAGTTGTCGGTTGACGTTCGAGTGAACTTGGGTGTGATCCGCGCTTGGGTGTACCGCTAGGCCGACTGTACTGTAGAGTGTACAGGTTTCGAGCAACCGGGATAAGCGATTCTCTATTCCGTTCGATCTCCTTAGGTAGTAAGAAGTGGAAGTCATGGGTCAGTGAATCCCCAGTTTCTAGTCACGAGTGTTTGGATAAAGCACTGTCGGGCTGCATACACGTACATACACGGGGGGGGGGGGGGTACGGACTGTTGTGGCTCGACAAGGACTCGTCGCCCGTACCGCTTGGTCCTTAAAGGCCACGGTTCGAGACGAAAATGATGTTTCCAAACTACGTGCGACATCGAGAGAACTTTTCGTGGTCATGGACATTTATCCCGATCCTTGGCTCCTGCATCTTCTTTTTCCCTTTTTATTTTCCGTTTATCTCATTCTACCCCGACCCTTCCATCATCTATGCAGCTCTATTGACCTCTTACAAGCTCCAATGTGTGGCGATGATTTATTTTTACACCCCCCCCCCACGCCCTGAAATTCTATTATTTCGTCGCTGTCTTTCACTTTCGTGACAACTTATTCACGGAATAATTTTTGTTCTCTTGTTAAATACGCTTTATTTCGGCCAAATCGCAATACCTTCTTCTTTAATTATTAATAATCGCGATTCGTAATGTACGTCTGTAAAACGTACGTTTTTATTACAGAACCAAATACGTAAAAACGCTATTACGCACATACACAAGCGCGCGTATTGTAATTCTAGCTTTTTATGTCACATATTGATTGCCATAAACGTATTTATATAATTACTTTACTTTGGTTACTTTTATCCACGGACTTTGAATATTATCTGTAACTATTGAATATTGTACAAATTATTCTGCCCATTATCCCATTTATTCGAGGAGCTTCTGGTTGCGCGAGCCTGGACACGCGGGCCTCTCTACGTTGCAGGCACTTATTTATCTTCGCTTCATCAACAACGCGCGTCCCTCGACGTTCTCCTATTACTTGCCGAGAACCACGTCCAAATTCTCATAAGTATCATCTCATATAAGTCACAATAAAAATAACAGATGTTTTTGAGCCTCGTGGCACTTCATTATCGTTCTCGGTTATTTTCAAGATTCATCAACGTAGTGCAACAAACTTAGCTTACGCGATGCAATACGGATTGAGCATTATTAAACGGCAACGACGATATCATCGAATTGGCAATTAATATAATTAATTCCTCGACCCGTAGCTCCGTGTATCGAGGTCTGCTTATCAGCAAATCATCATCCGAGGGCGAAAATGTGCGAATGCCCCATTAGAGGCAGGCTGTTTTGTAAGTCGATTGCGTTCGTAGAAGAAGAATAAACAGCCGGAGTTGGCGTTGGAGAGCGAATAATAATTCGCAATAGCGCAATCGAGCCGGCTCGCCCGGTTTATTCATCGCTAATTAATCAGGAATGAGAGAAAAAAAAACGGCCGGCCTTACGTCGGCCAGCTGCCATCGGGGCTGTTCCCCGGTGCGTGCCGCCACCCCAGCCCCCTCCACGCTTTTTCATAGATCCTCTTGGCTAGCAGCCCTCCTCGGAGGCGACATACTTTCAGGCATCCGTGCGAAACCGATAGCAGCTATTCTGCTGATAGACGCGTCGTAATTGTCCATTACGTAGGCAGAGACGGGGCGCGCGAATCGCCGACGATACGGCTATCGACTTGCGACCACCTCGCGCTTCCCCCTCGCATATATCCACCAATTAAGGGCAATGTTTCCTGCGCGCCCTCCTCCTCCGACCTCTACGTCTGCTTTAATCATCCTTAATGCATGACGATACCCTTTTGTTGTGTTATTTTGCATTTATTGCGCGCAAGCCACTTAGGCGCGAGTAAATATAAATTCTCGCCCGCTCGGCGGCTACGCGAGCTCAATTTCCAAGCGAAAAGCTTTTACGATAATGTTCGGGAAACTTGTTACAAGAGAATTCTGGATCAAAATTTACTATTTTTCATGAGGATCCGTATGTGCGCTCGTCTGTTTATACCTCTCTGAAGATAAAGCACTTCTTTATCTCAATGTCATGCATCTGATTTCAGTTTCTCTATAATCGTTATTTAACTCAAACTAAAATTACATGGATAGAGAAAAATTTTATCATTAAGCTAGAACGAATAGTCGGATAGAAAATATCTTAACGAACGTCTAAAATCAAACCATCATTTTTTACCTATTGGTTTACATCCTTTGCTTTTGTCTCTACGAACTTTCACTTATCTCAAAGATATTATTCATCATTCTTTCAATTACAACGTATTATCATTATCATTTATTTGATATTAATCAATGCTTGATTAATCATGATATTGTCTCTACAATTTTCTCTTAACGGGTCAATTAATTTATTTTCATTAGAATTGTTATCCTAAAAGCCCAGTGAAATTAAATGTAGATCCTAAATTCAGTTAAGAGGAATTTTTATTTTTTAATTTAGTGGTTTAGCATTGTTGTGTTAGTTAACGTATTCAGCTATTAATTCATTTTTTTAAAAAATTATTGATACAAGTTTAAAAAGATAATTCAAACATTCTTATTTTCGCCAATAAAAGTGAGTTTTGGAGTAAATAAATTGTCTTTCGTCCAGCCTTGAAATACACCCCCCCCCACCCCCATATATACACACACACACAATATTATCAATTAAAATTAAATTTTCAAGATTTTACAGAATAAGATTAATTTATTTATAGACCACATTCATATAATATAAGAAAGAAGCATTTGGAATTATAGCCGTCTTGACAAATTTATTTAAAGCACGCAAACGTAAATGCGTAGATTAATTTAATACTAACGTAAATAATTATTAGTACTGCAGTTCTCGGATTATTTCAATATCTTTAAGCTTATTCGTCAAATTAGCACTGTGGTTTCGTTTTCTCGTAAAACCACCCATTAGCAATTACAATTATTTACAATAGAAGGGAAAAAGAAATTTCATTTACATATAAAATATACGAGTATTGGATGAGTTTCGAGTATGCGTCGCTAGAGAGCAACAATAATTTAAAATTCATTCTTGAATAAGAATGTTCACATTAACTTGTATTTTAAAAAATAATTCAGCCTGAAACTGCTTAAAAGTGCAAATATATTTTCAAAAACAAAATACCGAAAAAAAAGGAATATTTTAAAAATAATTTTTCATTATATTTCATGGTTAGAAATTTTGTACTATGGAGACCTCGAGTCAATTAGTTACGCCAGGGTAAAGAATGATAAAAAAAATTTTATATAAAAACTGTCTTTTTCTCCTCGGTCTCCGGATAGATAATTAGTTTTCCTTCATTATTTACATATAAAACACGTGGTCGGTTGAGAGGCCTATGTGGAGTCGCTATAAAAGACTTCTCGAGCGTTGCAGGAAATACTGACTATTCTGTAAAGCATTGTTCGGGCCGCTTCCAGGAACCGAAAAACGATGAAAAGACGGGCCGAAAAATTTCGGCTACGCATGCGTGATCGCCGCTAAAGGGGTCATCGTGCGTGTGATGCGGGCGGTCATTCATGTGGCTGACTCGGGAGATTGAATCGTCAGAGGTGAGAAGGCCCTCCTCGAGTACATGTACGCGTGGCGCGTGTAGCGCAATATTAAATTTTAAGATACTGATTCCATTTAGAGCATGCGCATCTACGCAACCCGCTACCTGCTATTATTGGCATGCGATCCTCGCGGGTTTCATCGCGACATATTACAATATTCTCGTTTATCATATATTTCTCGGCCTCGCGACCCATCCAGCCCACTCGCTTGCTCAATCTCTCTCTCTCTCTCTCTCTCTCTCTCTCTCTCTCTGCCTATCCAACCATAGATCAGATGTCCCTTTCTTTTCTTCTACACTTTCGAATGACCTGACAATAACAATACATGTTCCGAAAACTAGGCACATTTATACCGCGTATTTTTTATTCAACACAAAATAAATATGCTTTATTAAAGCGTTACATTAGAGTGAAAATTTTCATAATGTTACTCTGCAGCATAAATAGTCCTTCCCCCCATGCGCTTATAACTTATCTACGTACATTTAAATTAAAAAAAAAATTTTTTTTTTCTCTTTCTTCTAATGTTCATTATAATAATGAATATTATATAACCTTTCGGCACGGAATATCAAATGTACTTTATTATTTAATTTAAGCTACAAAAAAGTAATGTAAAGGCACTTATTAAAACTGAATAACAGTGATAAAGAAAGGCACACGTACGCGTACCGTGTGTGAAAAATCGTGGATTTATAATTTATTGTACTTCTTTCAATAAACATTTCATAGTTTCATAAATCTTTCGCAATAATGTTTCTAAATTATCCCCGATCGCCAATTATGTAATTGAAGGGAGATTTATATTTTAATAAAAATTATACAAATTGTATAAAAATTTTATGGGACGTAAATTTTTGTAAGTTGCATCGTCATTACTCTCGATAGCGCATTAGCAGTGAAGTTGCTTAAAATTCGTTAATATAATTATGGTATCATTATTAGTTCAAGACGTACCTGCTGTGCAATCAAACAATGGGAGAAAGTTTATTAATAATGGTTTGGGTGATGGGGATAGGGGACGAGCCTCTTGAATATATATTACTTATAAAAGTGAAACTTTTTTCTTTCTCTTCTTTATTATTATTTTTTTATTTTTTTATTGTTAAGGAATGGGTCTCCTAGTGAACTAATCGCAATAAAGAATCTAAATTCGATGGACGTTGCATCGTTGTCAGACGGGAAGTTTTGGAAAAAAAAGCCTAAATGCGCCATTGCGGCAAGAGAAACTAGGCCAAAGTGTATTCTCTTAGTAAGTTCACGTTTTTCAAGACTACGAGCTATTTCGAGAAAAGTTTCGTAAATTCGATACTTAACTTTAAAGGCTTAAAGCTTATTGATCTCGTGGTTTTTAACATAAACAAATAATAGATCTGAGATAAGGATAAAGTTAAGTTTTTCGATGAAATCCAACCAGTTTCCAAGTTGCTTATCGAGGTGAGCACGAGTGGCTAAGCTCGCGATACAACAAGCGCTATGACACCTCGGAAATTCGAGACAGTGCATTAAACGAGGAGATTTAGCTCGGTGAAGTTGAGATTCTTTAAGCTGCCAACTCGCCAACCTCCTAGTGCGTGTGAATTTTCAGAATGGCTGAAAGTAAAGAAGCGAGAAAAGAAGCTCATTGTCCTCGAGTCAGCCAACGCCCGCATACGTCTGTCGCTGCTTGCAAATTGCGAGTCATTATCCCTATAGAGGAACTATGGTAGTGTCTGTGAGCTTAGAGACATGTCGTAGCGGACGCGCGCGTCTTCTTCGTGCCTCGTGCCTGACATATTACATCGAGGAGACACGCACAATGCCTTCGCCGTATCTAACGAGCCTCTGCTCTATACTCCCCTATCAGATCCCAGTCTGCCTCTTGGACTTTTTCCTTTGGGCTTTTTTTCCCCTTCCTAAGCTCTCTCCTACTATTCTTTCCTACGCTATTACGATTATTCGCTTGGCTACTTCGATACCTTCGCCCTCGCTTACCTCAATTCCCGAGCTTCTTCTCAGCTCGCCTTCGCTAAATCGCGTTGCTTATCTCTCGGTTTTCCCATTGAGTCCAATGCTCGCACACGCCATGTAGTTGCAGATGATCGATTTCACCTCGACGTTACTTTTCTTCGTTTCACCATGAGAAAACGCTTCTCCTCCAAAATCGCGATCTATTTAGATTTTTTAGGTTAAACTACTTTTTAAATAAAGATCGCTGGTCAGTGGCCGTTTATTTGAATAAGTTCAACAAAGTAAAGGATATTTTCATTGCAAAGTGCAATTTATTGCAAAAAAATGGCGGTTCGTTAGTCCGTAGTAAAAAACGGTATGTTAATATTTCTAACAAACAAGGGCCCTTGGCGAAGATTTATAAGATTATACAGGATGTATTGGGTAGATCGTGTCAAATGAAATATCCGCGCCACGTGATCTTATCGCCAAGATGCATTAGCCTATGCAAAATAGTTATCGAGGTGAAAGTTCTTGGGCGAGTGCAAAAATTAATAGAATATATCCAAGTCCAATAAGATACGTCTCTTCGTTAATACGACCGTGTGCGCTCGCGCTAATAAGGAAGCCTTTATTTAAATATCAATCATAAATAATGAATAACTTTTCCAATAAAGTCGTGCGATTATGCATGTAAGGTTGGCGGGTGAGTGTTGATGTTGGGGGGGGGGGTCGTTTGGGCTAAATATAGCTGCGATTTAAGGAGCGATTGCCCCGAGCCTATCGCTCCTTTGTGCGAAGCCAAAAGCAATCATAACAATTTAATCCACGAATTAAAAAGCTTACGAGCACTTTCCGGCCAATTTATAGATTTTTTTCAGGGGTTAAATGTTATTCGCGATATTGCGAAGGTCCGTCTAACAGCCGGCACGCGTAAATGGCCCATCGTAAAACGCGGGAAAGATCTAGAATAATTGTGCTCGCTCACGCTCTCCGTGCACCGTCTACGCGTATGCGTGGAGCTGATGTACGCACAGTCGAGTACTTGCTCTAGCGTGTAAATCATGTATTTATTAAATGCTCGGCTCTGGCTCTCTGCCGGCGTCCGGCTTTCCTTGGCGGGCCTCCGTGTCACGCTCGTATCGACGACGTGGATTGTACTCAACAAGGCACCCACCGACGAGGTGAATGAAATGAGAGAAATATATATATATATATATATATATATATACACACGCACAAACGTACGCACGAACATATACACACACACGCTCGCGCGCGTAGAAGCTTGCTAAGGCGAGCCGTATATACCGACGCTCTCTCGGCTCGTTATTGACGAAACTCTCTACTGGTCGCCGCGGCTCTCGCTATAAAACTTTCAAGCATCGCGTTCAAGCCAGTTTTGCGTTATCGTCGCTCAATTGGATGGAAAAGTGAAATTCTCTGGATTATTTCATATTTCGACAAGCCGTAACCTTGATTTATTGCTAATGCCTCTCGACTTTTACTAAAGCCGCGGAAGAATGAGATTTCATTTGCGAATATAATTCGAGATTACATGAAAATACGAGCCAGGTGATTTACTTTTGCCCCAAGATCCTGGCTTCGTTCGTTAAATATTGAATATTTAATTCGATTTGCTAGCTTAAGATTGTTGATGTAATTTTGTTGTAAAACACTTTTTTTTTTATTTTTTATTTTTTTTTTTTTTTTTCATAACAAACGTTCATCGCGCTCACGAGAAAGTCGGTCGAGCCGGACTTCCCTTTCATAAACTGATTACATAGCAAACTATAAATTCTTTCAAAACAATGCTTATTGCGAGGCGCTAATTTCCTTTAATACCTCGATCTGTAGCTAAAAATATGCATTCACAGGCTCTGTGAGACCGCTTCCTCCCTCGCCACGAAGAAGCACAAAACCGACTACTATATTTTCCTATTTATTCAGCCGTCTGAAATGTAAGTTAGCACACGCCACTTTATATAAGCAGATATAAAGTTGGGTGCTCACTCCATGCATTAGAAATGAGCAAAGCGTTTAATTGGTTTTCTCGCGTACGTAGGTATATGCTAGGTAGATTGTCGCCACTTTTCATGAGCGTAGCGGTGACTTTTAAATGGAAAAGCAAATACCGAAAGGAGCGGCTTGACGCACATCAAGTGTACTTTTGCCTTTCGATAGCGCAGTTTAAACGAGAGCTCTCATAATCCTTATGGTTGGGGAGGAAGGATTCCCAAGTACTTGCACGAAGAAGGAGCACGTAGTACTTATCAGCTGCAACGTAGGGAGGAGCTTAGACGGTGTCGTAATCTCGGCCAGGGAATTCAAAATGGGTTTGGGGGGGAGGTGAGGGGGAGCGGCGGACGGTGCATCGAGCGGGGCCAACGCTGGTCGCCTGCCGATACCCCGGTAATTAAATCATGACTACGCCTACTTTAACAGTTAGCCAAATTGTTGATTAGCATATTCCTATAATTAGAGTCGCCCTGGCTGAGAAGCAGCGTCGCGGATCTCAGAAATGAAAAATGCTCTCGAGCTCTCGCCGCCGGGGAAATATCCTCTCGCGCGACCGCCAGGCGCAACAACTGCACTGGTTTTTCTACCTTAGACAAGACCTCCTATAACTGCTGTAATCAGCATAAGCACCACAACCGCGACTTATGTCCAAACCGCACATACACTTTTACAGTCCGCACCTAAAGCTCTGATGCAGTAGGATTTTGCGGCGTCCTTCGTTGTACGCCGCACGTTGTATAACGTACCACGTTTGCCTCAACATTTTTCCTCTTGATAAATTGGCTCTCTCTTCCCCTCCCCCCGGCCTTCCCAGTTTTTATCTATTGTGCGCAGGTGCTACTTTCATCAACGACTCGAAATGCTGTTTTAGATTTATCATCGATTATTGTCACAATGCATCCTAATCAATGATTAATATCAGGACAATCAACGTTGATCGGCGGACTTTACGAGTACCCGCGAAGCATCTCGTATCTCGATTCGAACTTTTCGCTCTCATCATTCTACGCCTTCGCTATCGAGACTTTTATTATTTATTGTCCCAATAAACCATAATTTTAAGAGGCAATTTCACCTGGAAAATCTTTTTTTTTCTTTTTTTTTTCTTTTTTATTGAATTACGTACTTCCCGAATAGGCATTCTATAAAAATTAATCTTATCGTCTACAAGTTAACTCGCACGATGAGCGTTGCGCGAATAAATCAACCACGAGATAATGCAATAATATTTTAATTTGATAGGCTACGCCAAAAAGCAACAGTATTTTTTTACTTTTTTTCTAATCGTGGAATATTATATGTTAAGCCCATTATTTGATTTGTTTAATACTCGTACGTTCAGGCGATTCGAGCATACGTTCAATTAAAAATATCACATTCGATTACGATATGCTTGCGAAATAAGCATTATGGAACAATTGTACTAATGCATTAAACTAATGTATATGCTAGGATAATTTTTTAAATATTTTCGATGTAAAGTACCGTAAATTGATTATCATAAAGAAATCGATTCGTATTCTCCAGAAATAATAATAGCAATAATAAAACAAGACTTGATATTAATTGCACGAGAAGCATTGTAGTTGGTTTATTTAAAAGTCTTTATATGTATAATTACATTTTATGAATAATGTTTGAAATCTATTTCTCTGTGTAATATAATTTATAACGCAAGAATATACGAATAATATAAATTGAAGACTTTGTGAATGCAGGTCTATCAAAAGAATTACCAACTGACAGAAATTTCAAATGTGCGCCTAAGGGACACTCGACATATCGATCGATCAAGAAACAAATATTTCTGCAACACATAAAATATTATATTTTACGAAATTCTATTTCAATAAATTATATCTAATGGAAAAAATTTTTTAAAGAATTTTCATATAGTAAGAAGCATAAGAATCTCCTGTCTTGTAACCCACTATATATTTGCAAATTAAAAAATATATGCTCAATATCTCAAAATAGAATCAAGAAATTATCTTATCGCAGCAATAGAAATTTATATGCTATTTCATCAAAACTTTTCATTAACTTCGGTTTCACTGTAACACTTTTTTTTTTTATTAAAAAGAATCGTTGTAGCGACTAAATCGATATCTTTCAAACAAACGGGTACTTGCATTACTTCACACTTTGGTAATGCTTGTAGTTATGAAGAAATAAAATCATTGCAGGATGTATGAGAAAATCGGGATAACTGCGATTCATATATACTAATTGGATTATCTTCAAATTTATACGATAATTATATTTAAATTATATATAAATACAAAGATGTATATACAATTGATATACATAGTACTCGATAAATCTCGTTTAGATATTGAGAATTTACGGACTAGACTTAAATCCTTTTCGTCTGATCTCCTATAGTCAAAGGTCACTTGCGGAATCCTATTTTCTGCAAGCATATGCATATTTTCCCTATTTTTCGAGTATAGAATTGTGCACCCAATACACACAAACACAGGCACGCACACACAGGCGCGCGCGCGCCCACAATTCTCTCTTTAACTCCTGTCCCCAACCTCTCACTATTCTAGACTCCCCTTATATTTCGCTCTTTTTCTATTTGTCATGCACTTACATTCCCACTGTTGCTATAACGAAATAAATCACCTTACGAGCAAAATTTTTTGCCGCACCAGCTGAAGACTTTGACTACATACACTTTCGCTAAATTTAGCAATGTCTGCGCGTGTAGTCAAGACTTTAGTAGTTGGCTGAGCGACTGTACGCGGTTTGTTCAGTGAGAACTTATCGCTGCATCGAAAAAGTGGACGTGCACTCACGTTTATATAATACGATTTGTGAAATCTTCATTTTGATTTCTTTTTGAAATATAGAATAAGACCGAGAAACATTCGATGAAACGTGCTTTTAGAAATTGCAAATTTTTTGCGTATTATCAATGGCACCTCTACGAGTTATGCCTCTTCATAAGAATACAAATAGTATTCAGATTTTATATTATTGATCGAATTACGAATGTTAAGAGATTTTAAGAGAGACGATTTTCAAATATTAGTTACTTTTAGTATATTTAGTCAAATTTTTCCATCATTTCAAATACTTATTCTTTCAATAACAAAAAGTATTTTCTAGAAATATTGCTGGCTTTCATCATTTTCTTTTCATCTTCTCATCATTTCATTATTTTTCATTATTTCGATATTCTCAATTTGAAATAAGCAATTTAATCTTGTAACAGTTGTAAGTTAACTGCAATAGTATAATAGAAAGTATTATATACATTCATATTTTATTAATTATTTTAATAATTAAGACTTAATTCTAATGTCTTTCAAATTTACTTCCTTCTTTAATTATATAAGCAATGCTTATTATTATTATTATTATTATTATTATTATTATTATTAAAATGAAATTCATATTTGTTACAAGAGATGCTATTACGTGAAAATTAATCTTACATCTTTTGGATGTCATTATTTGGTATTTTTAATAGAATTTAGTACCTAAAGCCAGTATTGTAAGCTTTAGAAGTGAAATTCAGTTATAACGGGAAGTTAATTCTTTATTAATGGAGAAATCCACTTGTCGTTGATGTGGTCGTTCGTATTTAAATAGAAGTACAAAAATGTCGCATGCTCAATACGTTGTTCGCTACATCTGCCACGAAAAGTGTGCACGGAAAAGAGCCAGAGTCTCTCTACTCCCACGCGAAAAGTCGCCCGAACAACGGATAACATTCACATACATATGCATATATATATATATATATATATATATATATATATATATATATATACAGAGAGCTTATATATGGTGTAGGTATATCTTTACCTCTGTCGGCGTGAAATAATGCATTCGACGGTTGCATGAATTTTATCTATACACTACGGGGAGAGAGAGAAAGAGAGAGAGAGAGAGAGAGAGAGAGAGTGAGTGAGTGAGTGAGCGAGTGAGCGATTGAGTGTGGAAGCGAGCGAGAGAAAGGGAGATGAAAAGAGCAAGAAGATACATCAGTGAGGTGGTGCATGCATGCGGTTTCCCTTCTCTCTCTCTCTCTCTCTCTCTCCGGACAAGTTTGCGAGACGAAGGTGCCCGGTCCTGTAACTGCAACACCTACGCTTTGGTTAACTCGCGCTTCCCGTTCCTTCCTTTTTACTGACATTAAGCTTTCCACGCTCTTCGTGTTCCTATCGAAATTACAAAGAAATTTGCGCAGTGAGTGGCAAGGATGACCCATAAATTTAATGGGAATTCTATTTAATTTAACGGTAATATTGTCCAATAAATGCTATATCTTGTATACATGAATCGATCTCAAGACGAATTATGTAATTCATACAATGTATCGAGTCCTGATACGACACCTAACCACTAATAAATAGGCGACTCTTTTGCAAATAAACGAATAAGAGAATTGACAGTGCGGTGGCCTACGACCAAAGGGTAAAATAAGCTGGCCGTTGGTATCAAATGTTCGATTTGTCACGAGGTTTAATTAATGTTGAGAAAAAGACGGCTAGCAACTGTTTGAAACGGTAGGTATAAACAAAAGTTATCCGTGGGGCAAAAATATTAATAGGAACGAGAGACTCGTAGCAATGGCGTAGGTTGATTTACATAAATGATCGAGCGAAAAAAATAAATCATCAAGAAGAAGTTAAGCTGCCACGGGAGCCAATAATTGGATCCCCCTTTTCCAGCGGTAGGAAGCATCGGTATCTCGCGGGACAACGATTTTTCAGTGAACCGTGGCATCCCCGCCGCGACGCATCGCCAAGGAAGTTTCTCAAATTTCTCATTAATAAATTGCGCTCGCTACAGGCTACGCTGAGATCGAAAAAAGAGAATATCAATAACGCGATTATAAAGCGGGATTATTCAAATGGGCCCACTCTCCCTCGGTGCTTCATCTCCACGCAGCTTCATGTGCACCCGAGTAAGAAAGAAAATTACGTCTGATTGATTGTAACGGTGAACGTGGCACGGCCAGCGCTTTTTTCATCTCGGACTAGCACATGCGCATCCTCATCGGTCAAACAAACGCAAATCACTGGAGGCGCTCCCGCGATGCAGTGATTCTGTTATTTCACAAGTTAATAAGAATCGCGCGTTACGCCGCCGCTACGTCGCCGCTACGTCGCCACCACCGTCAGTTCATATACACATACTAGCGCAGCTTAATAATGACAAGCGATGAGAGCGAACCGCGGCACGATTCCCTCGCGTCATACAGTCATCGATCGGAGATTACAAATTTCCGTGTTTCTTGTGTAAGAGATGGGTGGGAGCGCGAATGGGAGTACGTGATGTCCACGACGGGGTACGCACTTCCGCGCTTATGTCGCTTTGGGTGTGCGTGATTGGCCGGTGAGCCAACTGTTGCCTTTCTTTCTCTCCTCCGCTATCGTCGTGACGGCAATGACCCAAGGTTGGCCTTGCGAACATCTTTTATCTCTTGCAGTACTCCGCGAGAATGTAAACTTCTCCGAATCCCGGTACGCACCCGCCTGCGTTAGTGCGCGCGTGTGTTACTGTGACTCGGCAATTGGACTGGACTTCAGCGGTCGATGACTTCCCTTCCTTCGCCCCCTCCCCTCCACGACAATCTATCCCCATACACCTCCCTTCCACCCCACGACATGGACCATCTTATATTCTCGGTGTTTTTTAGATTACGACAGTCCGATTAACGTCAAGCTTTTTCTTCTCTCACTCGCTCGCTCACTCACTCACTCACCCCATCCCCCAATCACACACACACACACACACACACACACACACACACACACGCGCGCGCGCGCGCGCGCTATCTCTCTATATCTCTCTATCTCTATATCTCTATATCTCTGTCGGACGCACGGACGCACTTGTCACTGCAAAAGGATCTTCTCGAAGGAGAACAAAAGCCAAAATTTGGCCAAGCCGGTGCTACTGACTCGCGATTCTTTCTTTATCTTTGTACTCTTTGTACTGATTTAGACTTTCTATATTTAGGGCGGCCCGTTAGTCCCCTTTTCAAGCTCCAGCTTTAGCATAAAATCTTTCGCACATCCTTTTGCTGTTTATACCAAACGAGTGAAAGAGGGATGCCTTTTATTCTTTCTTATGCATTAATGCTGATTTAATCATTCCGATGGACTATGATAGATAGTAGATTTACTTTGCGGAAATAGCGATTTCGATCAACGTCTATGCCTTAGTTAGCGTTACATACCTATCGACTCTTATCTGCTGTCTGTGAATTGCCATTGTTTTTTGTCGTTTACTCGATTCTTTATTTCTTTTGTTAAGGATTCCAAATACTAATTCCATTCTAATAACAATATGCTGATAGTTTATTTTTATAGAAATATTATGCAAAAGATACGATTCCAATTAATAATAACTATGTCTGTAAGTACTTACTATTCGCATTAGATGTACACATTATTCCTTCAAAAATTGATAAAGTTGGAAAATATTTGTCGAAAAATAATATTGAAATAAAACGGGATAAATAAATAAAGGAATTTTACGAAATTGTGGTCATTATCAAATTTAACATTTGTATAGCAAATTCAATAGTGCTATTATTAAATAATTGATAATAAATTAAAAGAATTTGAAAGTAAGAACGCTTATTTAGGTAATTTATAAAAGAAAATAAAAACATTTCAATTACAAAAAATCTAATAAAATATCTTAAAAGACATATTTGACAATATATGTATCTTGGATGTAGAATAATGCTTTGTTGAATAATTAGTATAAATACCATGAAAAACAAGAAGTTATGTAACATGATAATATAATATGATAACATGCATACGCATAACTTAATACGCATATGTCATTATATATATATATATATATATATATATATATAAATTATATTCAGTATCTTTAAATTAAACATAAAAAATTTAATTTCTATCATCAACTAGAAATGCTTTCACATACGGCTGAATATTAATGAAAATTTATATAATTCTTTCTTCTCGTTTAAACTAGGTATATTTTCTTGCAAAAAATTAAAATCTATAATTAATAATTTTAAATGTTATTGTATTATGAATGTTTTGTATTCATGTTTATAATTTAAATGTTTACATTAATTCTTATGTGCTAACGATATAATAGTAAGTACACATATAAATTTTTGTGCTTAAGCATACCTTTTCATTTATATAATAAATCCTTATGCTTAGACACTTTTGTGATGTGTGAATGAAAAATTATTAAAAATTTTACAATTTATTTTATTTTACCCATACGGATTAAATTTCAATTCAAATCTTTCAATTAAATAAAGTAGTATTGAAGTAACTTGTAGAAGTAAAATGTAGATTAAGTTTTTTCTCTCACTCTTTAAGCAGGTATTTTTAATTTTGTAATTTATTCTGTAAAAAAAGCTGAGTCAAATTTAGTACTTAGAGGAAGCCAAGACTTTGCGAAATCGAAAAGCGGATGTTAAACTTCGATGCCGAAACCACTTAAATTTAGAGCCGTAAAAACTATGAATTACAATGTTTCTAATATAAAGTTATAGTTTAGTTTATTTTTACAATAAATTATTTCATATTTTATACATCTAGTCAGAATTGAATATTAATAACTGTGTTAAATTGAAAATTTTGATGACACATAAAAAATAAATGTTCACGTACTAAATTTAATAAAAGTAAATTTTTTAATAGTAAATAAATGAATGTTTTCGATTGTGCTTATTATTTCTCAGATGAAAATAATGAATTTCGCGAATGGATGTTGGCTTGAAATTCAACAACTTGTGGCTAAAGAAGAGAAATTTAGATAAAAGTGAAGATGGCAGTGGCAGAGGCGGGGGAGAGGAGGGGATGACGGGTGGGCAGGGAGGAGGAGGGTAGTAAAGACTGCATTATCCATTAGACGATAAACGAGGAAAGGAAGGAAGGTTTGATCGTCCGCTTAAATTTTGTGAGATTTTGAAAACTCTCGGGTGATAAAATATCTCGGCTTTAGGGCTCGACGAAGGACGTTTTGCACTCATCAAAGCATAAAGTCTCATACTTTTTGTAATCATCGAATTTTCAGTAGAGTTCCTCCTTTAAATCAGCCAAGTCGTTAAAAAGCAGTGCCGAATGAGTCACGGCTGTCAAAGAACAATGCGTTAAGGTAGACCATGACCAATCACAACCGAGAAAATATTTCCTTTCGCAAGCGCTCCGATCGTCAAGCAGCCGTTTCGTGTAAGTAAGTAAGCAAGCAAGCAAGTGAGCAAGTGCTCGCGTGTGTGCGTGTGTGATACACGTCTATAGAATTATTAGCAAGCGCTAGTCTGGAGTTCGTGGTTATTCGGGAATTGAAATTGGCAGTGGGAGCAGCAATGTTATAAACACGGGACGATAGAGTCTCACTCTCGCTAGTTGTCACTGGCGCGTACGCAGACGATTTAAGTGAGTAATTTGCAGTGCGAGGTCATTGAAACCTTCGATGTGGTTTTGCCTTTCCTCTCCTATTCGTAGTCGACGGTCACGTTCTATCGCCGTTGTAATATCGTCACTTCAACGGCAGCTCCCGTCCTTTACCAAAAGCGTGGGCGAGTCAAAAGTAGACAATGGCCAGCGGCGAAGTCATTAACTCATACACACGTATTTCGTGTCCATTTATATATACACGTACTTGCAGGCTTTTTCCTGCAGCTGTAAGACGACGCATGACTAGAGAATTTTAACAGCCGTTTCTCTCTATTTTCTGTGGGCAGCAGCCGCTTCTTTCACCTCCTTCCGATCCATTTCATTGCTAACTGACTGCGAGCAGCTTCCTCTCCTTTCCTTCAACCTCTTCGTCAGCACTCTATTCTTAAATCCTTCTCCTTTCTTCATTTAATTTCGATTTCTTTGTAAAGGCGTAAGTGTACGAATGGCGAAATACTTTCTCCACGAGCGAGCCGAGCGAGCAAACAGCTTGGGGAAAATTAATCGTATTTTCACTCTTAAAATTTCCGCTTTGATAAATCTCGCTTTTCCTATACTTCGTTGCGTATTGCGCACGCACATGTGTGAGCTCGCGCGATGCCGTTATCAAGAATCTCTTCAGTGCTGCAAGTTTTTATTAACATGCCTTTACAGTACTACAACTTTCTTGTACAGTGTGCATCGTTCGGTGTAAAAGCACTTTCTATTATGAACGCCTAACGAAATTCCCTATTAATTTCATAAGGGTATTATTGTGCGCATTTCCTTACCAAATCTTAAACTCTTGTCACTATGGTTGTGAGTGGGAGGCAAAAGTTTGCCTTACCTCTTAAACATTTCAGTCGATTTCAACAATTTGGCCTTTTAAGGGAAGCCCGTTGTTATAGCCAATTAAAACTACATAGATTATCGCTAAGACAAAAGATTTCCCTAATTACCCATGCTTGACTGATCCAAATTATCTATTTGCCATTTCTTTATACATCTTTTTCTATTACTTGTAGTAAAATTGAAAAAAGAAAAAAACATTCAAATGATAGTACTTAAGCAAAGAGAGTTATAATAACTGTAAAAAGTTCACGCTTTCCTTGCGTTCGACACGCACTTACTAATAAATTTGTGTATGCGATGCAGTGTATATATATATATATATATATATATATATACACATCTTTTTCACTCGCATCCGCGCTTACTTATCGTAACTAATTGGTTTCATCCTGAGTAACATGCGTTTCTCCTTTTTTGTAAATCATTTTCGATTTTCCGACAGTTAATGTACCTCTCATTGAAACGAGAGACGGATAGATTATCGAAAATTTGATTTGCATTGAATTGAAACAAACTACTCGCTTCTTTACACTACACACGCACACGCGCATACATATGCTTTATGCACGTTTATAAAGTGAGCACGCTGTTTAATTTTGAAACTTCACAATTGAAAGAAGCAAAAGTATGAGGTCAGGCTGAGGTCGTTACTTCTTTTCAGTAATTCAAAAGGAATAGGCGAGGAGTAGTATCGGGGATGAAGTTACCGATAATGTTTCGATAGTCCTCTTTGAATTACCTGAAATAAGGGGTTTCGTTCAAAGAAGTTATGTCGCATACTTAAAAATCCCTCATCATTGACTTCCAAAGATTTTATTACTTTTATATAAAACTGTAGAACTCTTTCACCGTCTCGGTGCATATGGTTATATTTACTTTAACCTTGACTCAAGCATCCTCTTTACATTCGAGTATTCTGTTAACAACATCTCTCATTTAAGCTTCAAATGTGTTTGTAATTTTTATTTATTTTTCTTTTGCCTCACTTCCTTACTTGTTCAGTCGTAGTTCCTTTGAACAGGACACTTTACGCATTTATGAGCTTGAATAAGTTTGCTCAACGCTATTAGACTCCTTGTGCTATTGAAAATACCTCGTAATAAGTAATAATACGTTAGTGGGAGATTAAAAGCATTTTTTAAATTATATTTTTTCAAATTATGCTACATCTAAATCTTCTACTACAAATAATATGTAAAATTTTCTTCAAAAGCCAGTTAATTGTGGAGTCATAAATAGATTTTTTTTTGTTTTGTTTTGTTTTGTTTTGTTTTTTAATTGAAATATCAAGTGTAATGCAGTCATCCATCCTTAATTTTTAAATCTATAAACTCGAAAAAGTATAGAAATTGACGAAAGAAAATGTAATAGTAGTAGCAAGATGCAGTGTGTATGGCCATATTGTATTAGTATACATCTCATAGTAAAACAAGACCACAAATAATTTGCAAAATTTATGAGTTCACAAATTAATGTATCGCATATAACATAAAAATATTTATAGTAAGATTTAAAAATATATTTAACTAGGTTTAAAGCTATAATATTTCATTTATAATAACCATGCAAGTAACCATAAACTCATTACTGATTTAAAAACGTACAATAAAAGTAAGTTTGCAGAGGTTCGCTACCACCTGCGAATATTAATCAATTTGTAGTAATTAATCATTTTATCAATTACTTTATTTAATTATGTTTACTCATAATATTAATCAATTAATATTAACGGGTTAATTTGTAATTTAACTAATTTAACTTTTTACAACATAAGTATCTTAATTATTACCGAATAATAATTAATATATAATATTTAGGATTATGTACATATTATTCGACGAATAATTTATATATATATATATATATATATATATATATATATATATATATATAATAATAATAATAATAATAATAATAATAATAAAATAAATAATAAGAAAAATGCGAATGGAACTAGGCTTAAAATATAGAGAGCTTAGAAGCAAACTTTGTACAAGTTGTCAATAGTTGTAAGTCGAGCAGCCAAGTAGTAGATGAGTAGTATAGACTATATGAGGCCGATAATCATAAGTCTACGATAGTCGAAATACGTTAGTCGGTTTCTTTTTAACCTTAAATTACAGAAATAATTAAATAATATAGCGATTGAGAAGTGGCATTAGCGCCAAGATTAATTGAGATTTTCCAATGAAATATTATACACATATTATATGAGATACGACATTTAAATTGAACGCAACAACGTCTTCATTTATGACAGAAGCAGTTAAATTTCAACAGTATTTTTTTCCTATACGTACTCGTTTAAAAAAAAAGTACTCAAGCTCCACGTCCCCTACCTTTCATTATGTATACATTTGGTTAAGAAGCTCATCGAAACTTTCAAGATTTTATAACCGATTTTATAAACATCCAAATACTCGAGTGGAGAAATCCTCCTTAGCTCACAAGATGCAAGGATCGTCCATTCAAGGACTCTTCTAATGATGACGCCAGTCAGAGAAATATTTATATTGTCGTAATGAAGCACTACGCTTGAGGCTGATTGTTACTTTTTGAACGGATATTTAATCGAATGGAACAATAAACTTGGATTTACTGGATAATGAAAAATTAAGTATGAATCAGATAATAAGGTTAGTTCTAGGTACTAACTATTATCTCCGAGTCTAAGTGGTGTAATTTTTATTTGCTGGAATTAAGTGCTGTAAATGTAAATCACAGATAGTGTACTTTTATGCTCGTAATAATTGTGCCAACAATTTGAATAAAAATGCATTATAATAATTTTCACGAGTTTTAATTGCCGCAATAAAAGTTTTGCATGATTCTCAAGAAAATCCTTGGCAGGAGGGATGCTGAACGCGCGCGCGCGCGCGTTCCCCTCTACTATAAAGACGACGACAGCTATAGGGACAATTATGGCAATTGCGATATTTATTTTTCCATCACAGTGTGGGCATTATGAAATGCCGGGACTAGAGGAAAGACGGATGGTATGAGAGAGCGGCGAGTCCGTGAGAGTCATAATAATCTATAGATTAGCCGATCAGGCGCGTCGTAATCATTGACTTCTCGGCGAACGGCAGCGAAATCCGCGTTTTAAGAAGCACGGGAGAGCGTGAAGTAAGTGAAGTTAGTGAAGATGGCCTTGTCGATGGGAAAAATTGTCGCGACGGCGTAACGACAGCGAGAAGCCGCCCGTAACATATGCCGCTGCCCCTGTCGCCATCGCCTCGTCTCTTTGTGTATGGCCGAACGGTGGGAGAGGGTGGTTTCATAACTCGCACGTTGTCTTTTGTAACGTTACACCGTGTCTAACAAACCGCATTATATTATATTAAGTGAGCGCGCGCGTAGAAGTAAGCGCGTGCACTCTGCGCTCCAACCACGTGATACGCGAAAGCTTAGGCTCTCTAGGATTGCAGTTTTATTGCGTGTAAAGGCTGTTGCTGTTGCTGACGTCGCCGTCGTAGCTGCTATTACTGCCGTTGCTGCTGTTGTTGCAGAAGAGTTCCGATTGCCGTGCGCAGGTATTAATCATCGCATAGCTTGACTCACGCGCATCTAACGCGTCTTTTCTTCAATTTCGTCACTTAAACTATCCCCTATCGTAAGTGATACTCTTTTTTCGAATTATTATGCTGATTGCTCGATGTCTACGACGCCATTGATGCTGATTAGTAACCTTTGTTATTACTAAACATTAAGTAAAGATCGTTGGCTGCAATAATAGAAATACCGATTATTATTCCATTTTTTTGTTTTTTTTGTTTTTTTTTTTTGTTGAATTTTTTGATATTTGCTAATACACCGATGGCGATGAAAAGTTTTATATTGATCGACTAGTAAATGTTTTAAAGGTTTGAAAGAATTAATTTATCAAACATTCCAAATTTCGTATATGTAGTTGGAGTTAATTTTCAGCTAAGCCATTGCACGATCTATTTGGTAGTAAATGCTATTTGTTATTATTGCATACAATTGATTCAGAGAATTAAAAATCTACATACCAAACATATACAGACACATTTTATTCTCTATCTCTCAAAGATAGATAATCTTCTATATCAATAGAATTTGAAAAAATGAATTAAATCTTTCGAGACAAAATTACTCTGGTCTTCTTCTTTATATGTTACTTGATTTTAAAATCTTATAATCTATACGTAGTTTATATGTTACTATTATTTAAGATCACGCGCGATTTATAATATCCATAAAGTAAGTTGCAATGATCAAAGCATTTATCTTGTGAAATTAACTGATTCGATTAATTTCATTACAGTCATGGAATGTCTTGTCGAATGTATTCCTAATTGAATATCGCGAAAAGCTTACGTATTAATGTGAAATGATAGGAAGAGTATTAATTGAGGCGAGATTAATCGAAGATAATAGATTATCCCGATACATGATATAATTTCACACCAATTCGTAATAAATAAAGGAAGCGTCCGGGCTAATTAAAAACGTTAAACATCGGTATATTTCATTTAATTTGCTATTTGAAGTTATTTAACAAGAAAAATAACTACTCGAGTTTTAACCATTTACCAAGTAGCAATTTCATTCTAAATGAGTGAGAAAAAAACATAGTTAAATGGCTTTCGTTTGTATTATGCCCAGGAGCAGTGACCCCGAAATAAAAAGGTTGGAAAGATATTGCATGACTTCAAACTAGCAATTTTTTATTGCGCTATCGTTAGATGGCCGCTTCGATACAGAAACGCAGGAACGTTGTGGCGCTCGTAATAAAACAAAAATAATAATAATAATAAAAATAAAGAAAGAAAAAAAACCGCGCACATAAGTCGCGCGCACTCGCGTAAAAAGGCAAAATTTACATTTCTCGCGTGTCCAAAGAAGAATTCACTTATGCGCGATGCATATATATATATATATATATATATATATATATATATATATAGCATTGCGCGCACTAATGGTTGCTATACGCTCTGCTTACGTAGATTTCTACATCGCCTATGTGGCTTGGCCTTAATATGTTCTTTCGCTTTATAATGCATTTAACTCTTTCTATTTCTCTTTC
>NW_011948430.1:793047-794690 GCF_000503995.2 Ceratosolen solmsi marchali
CCCCCCCCCCGCCCTCTCAGGATACATTTGACAATTTATGATACATTAGGATGAGGGGTCATTGGGCCAGCGTTTCATTTGCATGTTACGTTGGCTCGAAACACACGATGAGTCCTGGCAGAGAGTACATTGTTTCCTCTTCAGTCGTAGTTTCTTTCGTATCCCTGATCTTGCTCCTTTAGAAATACGATACTGTATTACCTACTGACAGTGTCAGTTAGTTGGGCCGTATGTAATTCTTATCGTTTGGATTTACAAAATTTGGACTCAACAAAACATTGGTGTATAGCGGTAATTAATAGTCGTAAATAAATAAATAAATAAATGATTAAAAAAAAGTAATGACTTTGAAAATAGGAAAATAGGATGGTGGAAATAGAATGAATTTAGGATTTAGATTTTTATTTCACCTTCCAGCAAATTCTAAGTAAATCTTGTTTGACGCGGGAAATTCATTTTACTTTGTAAGTCTTTTCGTTAGTGCATATGAAGCGTTAAATGTTATAAATACCAAGGGAAACAGAAAATTCGTTATTTTATTACATACTATTATTGTTTGTCGGTGGTTGGTTATATTTTACTATTATTGGTTGACAAATAACTTTTCGGGAGAGAAACTTTTATTTCAATCGTCTAGGCGTTCCATGTTTATCTAAAAGAAAATCACTCGTTTCTCTGCTCAACGAATATTGAACTTTAGAAGCAATCAAATATAGTTGATTAGGTAAATAATATAGAATCTAATGGACTGACAATATCCTTCTAGGCTTTTTATCATTCTTAGCTTTTTATTTTCTTATCATTATGCAGTAATATATATTTTATCTATTTATTCACTTATTTACATTAAAAGCAATGCAATATTAATTAAACACAAACATGTTAATGTGTAAGAATGTAATATGAAAAAAAAAAAAATTTAAGTAACAAGTATATTTTCGTTTTTTATGGTAAGTGATGAAATTAATATGGCTTTGAAAATATAATTATGTAAATGCAGTTACGAGTTTTATTGTATTCTTAAATAGAATTTAAGCCTATTAAGAATGTAATATATCATCGAATATGTTGATACGTCGCATACGAGATAGTACAATAAATTAACGTTATAAGTATTATCTATGGATGATTTAAAGGACTTCTGAGGTGAAAATAAATGGTCGAACCAAGTGTTGTATAGCGTAGCTCTAACTAAGCGCGTAGCATTTGTTTCGTAAAACGTGTAACCCGTATATTTGAACGTTTGGATAATTCTTAAAGCCTTGGGGAACAAACGAAGAAATATGAATGAAGTTAATTCGGCAGAGCAGTGAGCGTTCTAGCCTTCAATAATAATCGGTAAAGATGTTTAGCTCCGATACATATAAATTTGACGGTACCTCATAAGTCTCATTAATTAAGGTATGAATAATAAGCTAACGGCACTGGAATAAAGTGAAAAATGCCGGAGCGTCTGGCAGTTTAATGCTCAGCCGCCAGTAGTGAATCTTGCTTCTTTTCTATTGGACTAAAAGAAGCGTTCGTGGGCCTCGTTTGACCCATTTCTTAAATTACGTTACGTGCTTAAGTATGGAGTACTCGACTCATGGACTAATAGCGGACGCTGGCTACAAAACGAAGGCGTAAATCATGGCGAAGTAGGA
>NW_011948430.1:794706-810620 GCF_000503995.2 Ceratosolen solmsi marchali
TCTTTGGGCGTGATAATTAAAAGAAGCGAGACAACGCGTGACTGAAGCGGGGTCGTTACGTGCTGGACACGCGCGCTCCTGTCACAACGCGCAAAGTCGTAGCCGACAGCGCACAGGAATATCGATTCTAAACCCCCTTCTCTCTCCTAAATTATTATTATTTCTCTCTCTCTCTCTCTCTCTCTCTCTCTCTCTCTCTCTTTCTCTTTTTTTTTTACGGACGTTTAGAGCAACAACCCTCGACACCGGGGTATTACCACTTGGGTTACGATGGCGCTGCGCAAGCAACTCGGCCTCTTGCGGGTCACTAGCCTCGTCGGCCATTCGACAAATCCATTATCGAGTGCTCCCTATGCAATGTGTGGCCTCTTATATCGCTCTCACCCCATTTTTCTTCCTACCTTCCTACCTTCCTACCTACCTCTCGACCCTCCCCGCAGATTTCTTTTATATCGAGCGCACGCCACTCGCCCTTCTTGAGGACACTGCACTCTGTGTGCTGGCGAGGTCGGTGGGAGTCACAATTGGGGCTTAGCAGTGTTAGCAGGCGAGGAGAGACCCACCGAACGTCGATTTACATGTACCAAACTTCAAAATCTTCCCCTACTGTCTAATGCAAACGACATTCTTATACGATTACCTTACATGATTCATTAGCTCGAGAGATTCACTTTACAATGCCTATATTTTATATTTAATTACTATTCTTTTCTAATTATCGCATAAGAGACTCTTCGTGTTTTGTTTAGTAAAATTACCAAGACCTTATGTGATTGTATTGTTACATTTCTGCTAAAACCTTTATTAATTATTCTCTTGGTCCGGGGCCTTTATTAAATATTCTCTTCGCTCGGGGCCCTATATTAAATATTGTTTCGGAAATTCTTATAAAAGTCCTGGAAAGGATACATCAATATTTATACCAAGCACGTAAAAATTCGACAAGAAAAATTCTTTATAAATAAGATTAACATATAGTGATAACTTATTCAGAATTTTCTATAATAGCTAAAGCTTATTAATATAATTTCAATTAGCATAATTCTGAAAGCTTTATGATGTATTTAATAATGATGTTAAAGAAGAAAAAGAAGAACAATCATTGTTCATTCGAAGCTAGCTATTATAAATTTTCTAGTGATATTTTACACATTTATTGGGTCGAATTAATACGAAGCAGACAATTACAAGCTGTTGATATTTACAACGGTGTTTGCAAATAAAACAAATCAATGAAAACAGTAATCGCGCTTACATTTGTTGCGCTGTTATGCAATGGGTTTTGGCTACGATGTATATTCAAAGCCAAATGTGATTATTTTTTTCTGGCCCGAGAGATGCGACATGGAGGAGGTAACGATGTCGCGCTCTGGCACGGAATTTTAATATTTGTACGTTGCGTGACTTAGGCAGTCGCAGTCGCGCGAGACTGTCCAGTGCGTCGTCACGCTGATCCTTACTTCATTGCCAGGAATGACAACCTATCGATACACGTTAATCTACTTGAAATATTAATTTTTCTTTTACGATAATTATCCTATTTAGACTTTATGCCCGAAATTAAATAAGATAGATGAAGAATTTTAGGAGAGCTGTATGTAACATGAAGAATCTTGCTCTCTCCTTATCTTATATTATAAAAGGATAAATTAAGAAGTTTTAAATAGTATAGATTATATTTGAAACAATATATTTGACTGTAAAATGAAACAATAATTTTATATTATTGGAAAAGGAATCTAGTCAATGTTAATTTATTTTTAAAAACTTGGATTTAATTTTGAAAACTTGGATTTTTTACATTCACGCGTGCGCCTGCACGCACGCACACACACACACGCACGCACACATACACACACACACACACATATATATGTATATATGGTATTTAAACATTTACTTTCGTTATTCGAGTAATTTCACGAATAGAAATGGTAATATACATTTTATTAGTTTAATTACAGTTTCGGTAATAAGTGAGTACATAAAATATTTATGGGTAATTAAGGCACGCAGTACTGTTTATAAGCTGTGAAAATTTTCAAATAAAGTTATTTTGCAACATGAAATACAATTATTGATGAACATTAACACGCTGACTCGGGAGCAAAGTCTTTATTGTATTGACAACAAAGATGCGTTAACGAGATCTGAAAATAATGATAATGGTATTGTGGCTTAAGTTGTAAATAAAAGTACAACTTGCGTCGATCAATGAATGCTAATTATTACGAGAGAGAAGAACCGGTTAATATAAAGCGAAAAGAGTGAGGCGAAGATTCGCAATAAAGGCGAACAGCAGCAGCCACTGTTCAGGATTCCTTCTTCGAGAAATCATCATTCTTGGAGTAAGTGCAACGAAGAGTATCGCTAAATCGGTGCTTTCACAATTTCGCGCAGACGTCTGCTTAGCTCGGAGGCAGTAATTAGTTCCGGACGAAGATTCCGGTCAATTAAATCGACCAGGTGACTCTGCGATATTTAGAGCGTTAAACGCGCACGTGTGCACATTTATTTGGCCGCACAAGGAAAACGAGGAGAAGGCGCTCGTCCGATGGAATATCGTTTTGCCAGCGACCACACTTGGCGCGGATCTTTAGTACTGCGGGATCAAGATCCAGGCTTCTTTTTACCTGTGATGATTATCGACACCCGTAACTCGACTAATTATCACAACTTTACAAAGAGTCTGGTACAGCGGTTACACCAGCTGGCTGGCTGGCTGGCTGTATGGATGGATCATCGTACCTATGAATGGACGAATTGATAGATAGATAGATAGATAGTGGGGGGAGGTTACAATAGAGATAGAGAGAGAGAGAGAGAGAAACCTTGGTTTTGGCAAAGCCAAGTGACTGGGAGAGCCCTCGCAAACCGACGAACGACCTTGCCTTTTGCCAGCGCAAGAGAGCGTACGGTGGAGGTAGAGGCAGGGAGAAAGCCAGTCGAATGAACCACTGCGCGCCTCGTGTGTGGGTGTTGCTTACGTGTCTCGGGATAAACGGCTTTTACCGCTGAGCACCTACATATAGACAACTTGTAGACGGCGACCAGGTGCCGGCATTAAAAACAGACAAAGTCTCCTCTTGCGATTCTTCATACTCTTACGAGCCGCCACTTTATCCAACCCGCACATCCGCGGAGATGGAAATGCACTACCGTTAGTCACTGCGTGCAGCTCCAAGCTTTTGCGTGTCCTGCGTGAATTTATTATACGATTCAGCTCGACCTCCAGAGCATTTCGCAATCCCGGAAGTGCAGCGCCAGTTTTATTCCGAAGGAAAATTAACGCACGCACTATGCTAATATCACATTGACCGACGCTCCGTATCGCAAATACGCCTGGACGTGGATAAAAGCTATTCCATCGCTCTAACAATCAAACGATTTTCGATTTTTATCCGAGACCAAGTACCGGCCAATCACTGACAATTAATGCGATAATTCTCGTGAAAGGTGCAAGCTTATTTCTACATTATGCTATTCGTTGTCGGCAAGTGATCGGGGGAGGGTGGGGCGGTGGGAGGGTTAGTATTAACGCTATTATCGATAAACGATGATCGAATCATCATGCGACTCGTAAGTTTACCCTAGATCGTTATCTTCATTGATTTGAAACTGGAATCGATTGTAGTAATAATTTATCGTTAAATTTGAAACTTTTGTCGAGCTTCAAAAGCCGATGTTCAATTACAATCAAGACGTATTCCCAACGTCCCCAAAAGTTTAACATAAATAAACATCTATCGATTAAAATTCAGTTCGATAAAAAATTTTTAATTCAATTTAGCCTAAGAATAAATAAATGAATAAATCATTCGTTCATTTATATCAATTATTAACGTAAATATTTATCTATGTTTTGCGTTATGCATAATTCCTCGGCTTTTTATCCTATTGGAATGCTTCCAACGAGTTAAAAAGAGTCGCGAATGGATGGATAAAAAGAAAGAGATGGTAAGAGATCGAAAAAGAGATCGAGAGTTTAAAGTCAAATGAGCTCGGTCGAAGCATTCCTTTCAACTCACAACTCACAAGCATCGTCACATTCGTAACGTTAATCATGAAATCATATGAAATCATGAAGTTTATTAGGGTCATTACTTCCGTAAGTAGCTTCCGAGCTCCAGGTTTATCGCTGCCCCGGGAACGAAGCAAGAGTTACGTTGGCCATCGCGAATCGCCGACCACTCACCCATCATCAAATCACACATAAAAGTCATAATTACGTTTTAGTTGCTGGTCCCTACCCCCGCCCTCTTGTTTCTGTTGCAGGTAAAATGCCAAGAGGCGCATCTCCGCCAATGAGATCGGGGCGATACCCATCAGGCAGGACTCGCCGCGAGGAGACACCCGTACTCGACTCGAGGAACCGGCTTTGAGAGCCCTGAGCTCGTTCGCCGTCTCACCCCGGCAGGCAGACCCCTCACCGAGAGTCGCCCTCGTCCACCTCCCCCCTCCCCCCGACCTTCACCCGCCTCAGGGCCCGTCGAGATGCTGGGCGTCAGCCAGCCAGGCAATCCACCATCCAGCTTGAGGCACTCGGCCAGCTTTTCCTGCCTCCAGCGCGGCTCGGGCAGCGAGGGCCACCGGGCTCGCACCTCGACACTGCCCCAGCAGCCGAGCCTCCAGCTTAACATGCAGCAGTACGGGGGCCTCACGTCCTTGCAACACCGTCAGGCTGCGGCGGCCCGCGCCCAAGTTGAAGCGAGGGCGCGCGAGTCCGGCCTCGGGGCTGGGGAGCTCGGCGAGCTCGGCTGCCTCGACACCAGCAACGACTACGGCTTCGTGAGGTCGCGGGCACGACTGCGCACCGGCAACCCCTTGCCCGGCCCCGTATTCAGGCAGCCGGACGAGCAGGAGCTCGCGACGAAGTCGGCGTACGGCTCGCGGCCGGAGCCCGCCGTGGACGTCGAGCGCTCGCGCCAGGACTCAAAGAATCCTCTACGCGGCGCCCTCATTCTCTTCAGCGCCTCGACGTCCTCTTGGTGGAAGAGCCGGCAGCGCGACGAGCTCGGTGGGCCGCCGCGCGGTGTTGCTACCTCGCCGACGCAGGAGCGCCGCTGGGCCAACGGAGGCGGCGCTATGATCGGCTGTGGGAATCTCGCCTCCCCGAGCAAGGAGAGCGGCAAGTGGCCGGGGAGCGAGCGCAAGTGGAGCACGCCGGCTTCTTCCTCGATCTCGGCCTCCGTCTCGGCCACGAGCTCCGCTTCAGCGGCCAACCAGGACCGTAGGTGGCGCTCCCTGGGGGCCCTACTTAGGACACCCGTTGGCCCTAGTCAGGCCTCCGCCGCCAGCCTCGAGTATTGCGTCGAATGTGGCTCATTGGGTGATGCCTGCCTCGAGGGCGGCTGCTACAGACGGGGTGTTAGCCGGAGATTTGGCACGGCGTTGGGCGAGGGCTGCTCGCTCCGCACGGGGAGACAGCGACCCGAGGCCGATCGGGAGCAAGAGGAGGAAGCGGTGCAGGCACAGGCGCGTCGGGTACAGCAGCAGACGCGGGGCGCGCGTTCCGCGAGGGCACAGAGCTTCTATCTTTTAGATGATTTCCTGCGACCCCAGCCCTCGAGCCTCGTTGGCACAGCGGTGGCGCAAGGGGAGGCGAGGCAAATTAATGGAATTGGAGTCGGGGCTGGGATGGGGGTTGGGGTACCATCCGGCCTGGGGGCACAGCGTGGTGTCGCCAACGTCACGCCTCCGCGGAGGCACAACTCGAGCTCCGACAGTCTCGAGGTCGCCACGAGTCCGCTGCCCCCGCCGGTCCCACCTCCGCCACCACAGATCAACGGCTCGAGAGAGAGGGATTGGAGCGAGGCCCTTCGCGACAAGGACTTATGCAGGTGCAGAATGTGCTGGAGTGGACTACAACAGAGATCCTTGCACGAGGAGGTTAGTCGCTTTTTTGATAGTTTCGACGGTTGCCTTCTTTTGAGATAAAATTTTGTCTTCTCTCATTCCCGCTCTTCATCTGGCTACTCTCTCGTCAAATGACTTTACCCTATGAAAAATCTATGTGAAACCTTATTTATATATATAGAATTACAATATTTTATCACTACAACCATGAAATAGATAATATATTATATATTTTGCAAATAAGTGAATTATTATTTATAAATATTACATGATCGCTGCGTTCCGCCGCTATACATTAAATCTTAAGCATGCACGAGGCGCATGGATAGCAGCACCTTTCCATTATCTCAAATGATTCTTCTCCCATTCGTATGACCTATACTTTAAATCTGTGTATTAAGTTGATTTTTAGTTAATTTAATTGCAAATAATGCCAAATGCATATAAATTCGTTTCCCCGTTCTTATTAATCATCATCATCTTAATCATGATTTACAATTTCTTCTGAATAAAATTAACCCGAAAATTTAAATGGCACCTTAAAATGTATATTTTATTGTTTAAATCGTTTGTATTTAAATGCTGATAAAGTCGGTGAGATTATAAGTTTATAAATATTGCTTTATGATATAATGATTTTATAGTCGCAATATCTAAACGTCTTGATGGTCGTTTGTAGATAAGATGAAATCTAAAGATTAAGAATAAGAGTCCCTCGTTGCACAAACTATTATTCGAGACTCTTATAATAATAAATACTTTACAAAAGGAATAAATGAAGTTGATAAATCCATAGTCATTCGATAAGTGAAACTTCATTACCAACCCCGAATGGAATATTAAAATTTTCAAAGAAAGATGCGACAATGTCAAAAGACGTTCCTTTGAGTCTTTATCGGAACAACGATGCATTATCAATTCCATTTATGAACACAAATTTTTTTCCGGGAAATCTTAATAAGCAACGGAACATAAAGGATAGTAGGTAGAAATGTATGCGGCGAGCAGGACAGACATTTGTGTGTTGTTGTCCATTTCCATTATCTCACGTGCCCTTATGAGTATCATGATTTCTCAGTCGTCACTCCATTTGACAGGGGAATACACGATTCATTCTCACTGGTCAAACGCTGCCTAACGATGTGTAAGTCAAAGAAAGAGATTCATAGAGACGAAGAGAGATAGTGTGTGAGAGAGAGAGAGAGAGAGAGAGATCGTGTGCGTATGTGTGCGTGCTTTCTTGCTTGCTTGCTTGCTTGCTTGCTTGCTTGCTTGCTCGTTTGCGTGCGTGAGTGCGTGACGGCGTGACGACGCGGGGGGGGGGGGGACTATTAGTATTCAGCATACGGTTCCACTAGTAATGTAAGCCTGTTCTGCATTCGACTTATATTTAAGAACGGGCGACAATGAAAGTGCGCGTGTGTGAACGCACACCGGGAGATGCTGATATTTAACGGAGATGAGGGTATTAACAAACGAGACAGGTATATTCAGAAACGAGGTGGCGTAAGTGCTAGGCTGGCGAGAGCGTTGACAAAGAAATAGCTCCAAACGTCCCTATCTAATGGAGCGATCTATTTGTGTTTTCAAATATTTCGAATCCCTCTCGCCCCCGCAAGTTGCACTCACTCCTAACTGGACCACGACAAACATTTACAAGGGCTTTACGTGCGTTTGCGGTTTACCGAAAAAGAATAAATAAGTGGACCCGTTAAATAAATAAATTATACACGCCTATATTAACAAAATTTTCCGTCTCTTATCGACCTTTTCATCTACTGAGATGTTATCCTCTTGTCTAGAATAATGATTCTAAAGTTTTTCATAAATTGTTCGGCAATGAAATAGTTTTACCTTTTCAAGTAGACTTCATTAATATTTATTCGTGACCATTTATATAGCTTCGCTCGCCTTCTTCTAGTCAGCTATACTTCTATTCCATCTACCTAACCCAATTCATAAATTAATCACCACATTGGGCTATTATTTGAGAAAGACAAAAACGATGATAAGATATTTGTACAGCGCGCAGCTATCGTAAAATCTTTATAGTTGATTATAAGATTTCAATATTTTACTTTAACTTGATATACATAATAACATTTGACAAAAATTTGTCTCAATTTCAATGATTTGCTTAAATTTACAATGATAAAACGGTACCAAAGAACTTTTCAACTCATACATTAAATTTTATATCTTTACATTGATTTACGCAAAGTATTATATATTACGTAATAGTTATTCTACAATTCTAACGTTATTAAATTACTTATAATAATTTGTATCCCTATTATTCAATTAACAATCATTTTATGTAAGTAATAATTTTATTATAAAAATTTTCTTCGCAGATTTAAATACTCGTTTTATAATATGTCATATATCCTTGGAAATATGAGAATTTGTGCTTAAAAATTATTTCCATTCATATTACATGGCATTATAAATACTGCGTTGTATTACCTAATCGACTTGGTAAAAATATCAATTCTTGAATCACCTTTTGAGTGGTTAACATATATTTTTCTCTTATTATCTCATTGAGCAATATATACAAACATATACATTCTACTGCTGCAAACAAACCCTATCTACGTTATCATAAAATTCATTCTCTTATTCAATGTTTTTTTATCTTTCTACATTGGCTGAAAAGAATATAAAACTTTTTTTCGTAATCAATGCTTAACCGATTTTCTTAACCGATTTTCTTAACCGATAGTTGCAATATTTTCTAACACACACACACACACACACACACACACACACACACACACACATATATATATATATCATACGAAAAGTTTCACGAACAAATATTCATTGTCACAGTTATTTCTAATTGTCACTATTTATTTTTATCTCTTTTATATATAATCTTTGATATTAAGTTGACATATTGTAAGAGTCGTAAAATCTAAACTTTTGATAGATGTCTAATAGTACGTAATTCAATGATAATATGAGTTATTAATTGTCTATTTTACTCTCCTGTATTCATTTTCTCGGCTTATTACCTAAATATAGCGCCGAGTATGTGATATGTTCCAACAGCACTAGACATGATCTACTAACTTCGAGCTTTATTATTTAATATTGCAACACTTAAATAGAAGTTTATAATGTTTAAACGTGAAGCGTACCTAGTAAAATTCTGTGCATTCTCAAATATATTTAATCCTCTTATATTGGATTAATAACCATTTCTTTCATTAAACATTACATCTATACACAGGCGTTTTTACACTGATGATACTGCGAAAAACTAATTTTCCAGTACTATAACCAAAAATATACGATAATCTCTTCTTTACTCAATGTTATAATTTTAAATAATTAGGCTCACACATTTTTGTCAATAGAAACTTTTGAATGAATATAGACCAGAAAATTTTAGCTAAAGTTACGATTGTCCAAAGAAGATCGATAAGTTGCATATAACGAGCAATATTTTATACAGATTGAATATTCAAATAATTCTTTATTTGAAATTCTTTATATGGCCTAAAACTTTGAATAATAATGAAAAAAAAAAAAAAAAAAAATCCTTAAAATGAAATGCTGCCGTGTAATTAATTAATTTAGATAACGATATTATTTAAATTGCTTTAGAATGTGGCTTTCATAGTAGTGAATTTATATTATTACTACGTTAAAACATATTACGTACATAATTATATAATAATGATATTATTACATATATCTTTGATATTTACATAATCAAAGACTCTCTGATTATTAAACTATGAACTAAGTAATTTGAATTTGTCGTTCGTAAAAGTGATTGAATTGTGTATTTTGGCTATCAGTATGTCGTCCTTAAATTTGAAAGACTCGGTATTTAAAATAATTAAAACTCCCTTAATTGTAAGTAATATGATCTTAGGTTGCGTCAGTGCTATAAACCGGACCTCTATTATTATGATATAGAAGTCTTCTTTGTAAACAATGTGCCTGATAAAACAGTCATTGGCGATGACCAATTAAATAAAATAAAAATGCGGTTGCTGATAAGAAACCAGACCAGGTTAGATATGGAGTTGATTCTATCATTAGTGGAACAATCAGCGCTGAAGAGATATGCTGTGGAAACAATGGCTTAAATCCTTGAGAATTATCCAAGTTCTTATCTGAAAAATACTCTGCATTTAAGATTAAATGGTCATTTTACCTTAAGATATAATGTAAAGATACTTTATTTCTTCTATTGTTAAAAAAAGTCACACATTATTGCAGATTTACAAACTGTAGTGTAAGTTATGAGTGCGGTATCTTATAAATTGTATTTACTTTACATTTATGCTATTTGAATTTCTTGCTATGAATTCAATGCTTTTGAAATTAAACTCACTCAATCCGATTAATAGCTAATGCTTTTAAATTAAGTGATTTAAACCAATTGTTTATTATAAATATTTATATTATAAATTATCTTCCAATATTTTAATATTTAGACAAATAGAAACTTTTAGAAAATGAGAGGTGCGAATAAGCGTTATTTTTTTCTTTTAGCGTTTTAATAATTTGAAGGCAAAAATTATCATGTTATAATAATTGAATATTATAATATTAAATATTAATTATTAATCGAATATTCGACTGATTTTCGAAAAAATTTATTGATTTTTTATAATTTATCCTTCTCTCTATCTTGGTACATTGTAAAAACAAAAAGAATTAATAACATAAATTCACAAGTTATTATTTGTTATCTAACAAATTCTGAGCGATCACGTCTTATTTATAATGCTAATATTATTCTAACATAACATTATAATGCTTTTTATGAATGTATGAATAATATTTTAATATAACAAGGAACATTAAAGTTAGAAGCAATAAACGGGTAATGGTACGAAAAAGCTGCGTTCATTTTATAAAATTTAATATAATAAATATATGCAAGTACAATATAAAACAATGGATAAGAAAATTGGGGGAAAAAATTAAATAACAAATAATATATGAAAATATGCATGTCTCATGCAATTAAATATTATTAAACCGTATGAATGAATATATAAAAACTGTTCACGGTAACAACTTAAAATATTAAAATTTAAATAATGGTTATGAGGAGCAAATGTATGTCTTATACTTAAAAGTATTTCATTAAGACTCTATTCTATTGACAATAATAATTATTTAATATATATTAATAAATTATCGTGTTTAATTCATATTAATGTATTATATAATCTAAAATATTTTTTAATTGTAAGTGTGTTAATTTTTATCGGATACCATATGTATTTGGTAATTTTTTGATATCTTTTAATATAATCTTTAATTAAATTTCAATTCTTTATTGTATATCAGTTCGTTTATAACAAATGTACAATGTATTAAAGTCAAATTAATTTTAATTAATACCCCTTAAATCAAAATTATAATTAATAATAATAATTAATAAAGATTTAATTAATTAATTAATAGGCGAGTGTATTAATAAAATATCCTATGACAACTGTAATCTTATTTTGTTAACATTATTTTCTAAACATTGGAAAAGAAATGGCAATAAATAAGTTTTTAGACATTTTCACAATATAATTAGCATAATATAATTATCATTAAAAATGATAATTTACAAATATTTACACGAAATTTAATAATAGTTTATATACTTTGTGTACATTTATTTGGTTCATTATTCGTGCAAAGAAAATATATTCACCCACGGGAATTTGGCCATGTAATATAACATAGTTTTATGAAATATATCAATTAATTCATAAACTCTAGCTAAGCTGAATATTCGACAGTTCATTTATTGAAATTCAATTTTATTTTACAAGCGATTGTATCGACACAAGCACAATAAGGAGATAAAGTAAAAATCTTAGCGTAGATTGCTGAATTGATAGGGATAATCGGGCATAGAAATAATTGCTCCTTGTATTAATGACAGCTGGGTATATGGGTAACTCGATATGATCGAGGGCAAACAGTCTTATGCTAAAGTTTTCGTATTAAACACCAGCTCCTTTAAAATTTGACGGTAATTGATGGGCACAGATGAGTTTAATTACGTACGTATTCATACAGTCGCGAATGACGCAACACTCTCGTAAGATCGATGTGTCGTGTCGTTTACTCCCCGGCTGGGGCTAGCCATTGTCGAATTAAGATCCGGTGGGCGTCGGGGGGCGGGGGCGACGCCTGACGTTGATACGCGACAAAGCGAGTGGAACAGCGATACAGCCTCCGCTCAATGAACGGTTCGTCGCGTCGCGTCGCGCGTCGCTGAATGATGGATGATCGCTCGGGGGCTCGCACCATCCTCGTCGATCCTCGACCGACACGCGCCTGTCTTTCAACGGCAGATTTTCAGCACGATCGAGCTGATCCATAGCGTGCACGCAATCATAATCGACGGAGCGTCCGCTCGTCAAGATAAAATGCTGCATCCGCGATGACCCCTGGAGTAAACGGGATTCAGGTACTCTGCCCACTTTATCTTCGCTCCTACTCTGATAAAATATTTGTCCATTTAGAATTCTTGAGCAATTGTTATAGCTCGAGAAATGTTGCCACGAGCAATTATTCGTCCATTGTTTTAACTCGTGCTCGCTTGATTTTAGCGTACTTGCTGACATACACACCGAGAGAGAGAGAGAGAGAGAGAGAGAGAGAGAGAAAGAGAGATAAAGAGTTCTTCTTTCGCTTCCCGGCAAATTCGCCCCGTGTACGTGGTTATCGAGTTTTTTCTCATTCGTGATGTGACGCACTGCAATTGTATAAACGGAGCGTATGCAATTGAAAAAGAATTCTTATTATTAAGCATGCGCTATCATCTCGAACATAAATTTAAAAACAGCTAGTTTTCAATCGAAAATGGCTGTAATGTATTAAATAAATAATGCATGGTTAAATAGTTTCGACTCACGTAGGAATTTTTAGCAAGTGTAAATCAAATTATTAATGGTAAATATAATTGCATGAAATATCAGTATGGACCAATGAGTTTCTTTTTTAGCTTATAAAAAAAAAAAAATCATAATAATAATAATAATAAATATTAAATAAGAGGCACAGCATTCTATTATACTAAGAAAACGTATTTTAAAATATTTATAAGAAATTGAAGATATATATTTTGTCTTATTCATACTATTTCATTGCTCACAATAACTATGCATTATTGTGCACATACAATCGTCACTTATTTACAAACGAATGCAATAAATTTATTGGAAAATTTCTAAAAGTTTAGCGGAACATGTGGATTGAAATAATCGCACTCGACGTATTTATTGAACCAAATTTTAAATGCAAGATTCTATATAATTTTTAGTGAAATAATAAAGACACATGGAACAATACAATAACGATAATATTTTATTGCAGAAATAACATATAAGAACAGGCGCATAATGACCGCACGACTTACCGCATTGCCGTATACTGCATATCGATTGTAATTTAATGTTTACATGCCTTAGATGGAAAATTCTATGCAACTATTTGCTTTCTATGTTGCCGATATAATAAAAGTTTAGATATTTGAAAAGCCTACGCTCGCAAAACAATTCTTTTTTGCAACTTAATCTTTGGCTGTATAAAGGCTCGCGTAGCTAGAAAAAATTGACATACATACGTATGACCCTCGATTATTTATTACATTCGTATTCAACTCAGTGAACATTTGTCCCGAACATTTAACCTTGAATATGAATTTTTAAATGAAATACTACCTAATTATTATTCTAAGTAATAATTTGCATTTCTAATAAGCAATCGATTATAATCAAGATCCTAGAGCTCTTTTTATTATGCATGATGAGTTGTTAAATCGCTTTATAATTGTGAGCGAAAATACGTAATGTATACACATATTCTGATGGAGTTTAATTAATCTAAAATTTTACTTTGCTACTAACATACTAATAATAATCTATACAAAATTATCTAATTTCATTATCATTAATATGAAAATTTTTGAACAGTAATTGCATATTTTAATGATCGAATAAAATTGATTTTTTCATCTTCCAATTTTTAGTGCAAAATCTTAGTTATTTATTGCGTGTGAAATAAATTTCTTTAAAATAACGATATTTTCTTGTATTATAGAAATTAATTAATTCGGGAAAATGTATACATTACTTCAAAAATATTAATATTTATTTTGGTATTAAATTACAAATTATGTTTATACTCGATTAACTAATAGCACATATGAAGTATTTTATTAGTATTAACAATAAAAATAAGATAAAAATTATTTCTTTTGTTTTTGTAATAATGTATTATTGATCTTTTGACAATAGATTGAGATCAATTTTTTTCTTGGAATAATTAATATAGAGTTTCTTTTATATTTATAAAACAGAGAAATTAAACAAATCAGAATCTTCTTTTTTTTTCGATTAGTTAAAACGTATTAGTTAAAATCATGAAACACTGATGAAAAATCATTCTTCGATAAATTTATGGATCTATAGATACATTCTACCTGAGTCAATCTATAAATAATTGATTTATAAAACTGAATTTGAATGATGACATTAAAATATAAATGCTCCTTACTCTAAATTTTTATCAATGTATACTTCATTGAGTAATTTCATACTTGTACGTGTTAATTATTTCATACAAGCTTTTTCTTCGCGAAGATAAAATTTTTCTGTTATTCACAATTGAATAATTTTAAGATCATTGTATTTTTTAATACAAATAATAACAACGGAACTATTATTATATTATCCTGTAGGAGCTTGAGCAATAATTTTGAAATATATATATATGAAATGTCATATGGCGTTTGTTGACTAGATGTAACTACAGTAAAATGTGAAATTTTGCAATAATTTAAGAAATTTTATTAGAGATAATATCATTATTTTCAAAATAAATTATTCTCTTTTGGATATAGAAGATATAGAGATTTTGTCCCAAGAAACTCATCTAAGACCGAAATAGATTTCAGTCTGAATATACATTATAGTCAAGGTGCTTTCCTCTTCGACTTAAAAGATCGTAGTTCCGATCTAATTCCATCGCTGGATCGCGCTACATTAGCCGGCACTTATGCAAAAGATTAACTCTATCGTCGCTGGCTCGCAGCTCTTCTTCTCGCCACTAAAATAATTTTTAACCTCCCGTGTTTTCTTGTCACAGTCAGGATATTTGCATTCATAGTGGCATTAGTCGAATAAATTAATTTTAGAAACATGGGAATTCCGCAGTTTTTGCGAATAGTCTGTATGGTGGACGGAAATGAAGCGGAAGCATGCGAATGTCAATATTTCTAAAGGCCTATTTCATTATTGTGATTTCGTAAAATTGAGAATTTATAAAAGCAATGTATTGCTTCGTATTAGTAAAAGCGCAAAATGCCCTCTCATTTTCCCCCGCCAGGTATACACTATATAACCTATAAAACTGTCCAAAATAGTTTATGAAATGGTGGGATGCGCCCGAGCCTTAAGTGTACTATAATAATAATGGAAAAAAGTACGTAGTAATATTTTATAGGCGGCCGATCTTGGTAAACATTGCGAATAGAATATTAGACAATAGTTTGTGAGTCAATGGTTTCGCCTTCGTGGTTTTTCACAATGGCGAGCGCAAAGTGAATAATGCAAGTTAAGGTGCCGCCAGTAGGAGACGAGAGCAAGCGTCGTCAGGCTCAATGAAGAGCGAGAGATTAGCGGGGATTTGGAAAATGCACTTCGACTACGGAGTGCACGATTACGCGCGTACTCGTGGGTCAGGGTGGGGGTGGGCGGGAGAGGTAGGGGACGGCGAGTAAGCCGGGTAGCCTAAGCTGCGAAACCGCAAAGTCGCCGATGCCGAGGTGACTCGTGCGAGTCGCGCATACACTGTACACAATCGCGTCTGTTTGCATGCGCGTGCAGGCGATTGAGCGACAGCGGCGACGATGCCTCGGGCCTCCAACCTGTCCAATAAGATCTCGGCTTCTTTTTCGCGTGCCTCGCTAATACACTGGGATACAATGGGATCGTATAAAGAACGACGGGCAAATGGCGATGAAAGGTGCGTGGATGAGGGTTTTTTTTTTGGGGGGGGGGGGGGGGGTTGTGGTTGTC
>NW_011948430.1:810799-893299 GCF_000503995.2 Ceratosolen solmsi marchali
TTGGGGGGGGGGGGGGAGGGGTTGTGGTTGATCGTGCGACCCTAAGCTAAGCGAAACTGGAGACCTCGATTTTGCTACAACGTAGGCGTAACGTTTTCGCTGTGGCTTTTCGCGTAACGTGCGGTATTCTAAAGGCTCTCGCACGCCGTAATTCGAAGGGGATCGGGACTAAAATAAATTTTACAACGACGGCAACGTCTGTACGTTCCCGGCGGTGCGCCGTGACGCAGCGAGGCTCCATCTACTTACGCGTTGGCACATAAGATCTCTGCAGTGCGTGGTAACGGCGATGAGCTCGCCACGGCAGGTACCTGCCTGACCAACTCGCCCTCCTACTACTGTAAACGAGTATCCCGCTGAACGTCGAGATGACAGCACGAGCGTGGGGGAAAGTCGCTTACGACCCCCCCCCCCTCATCATGTAATTCTCTTATCGGTCGTCCGAGGTTTAACAATGGCATTAGCAGTAACACTTACATCAAGCTCCCTTCCAATAAGCGGCAACTAATACCTTTCGCTGATAAGATTAATAATTATTTCGACTTTACGTATGCGAATGAACGCGACTACAAAGAAAGAAAGTACAAGCTTGAGATTTTACGCATAAGTATTATCGCATCGCGCAGCCTTAGATCCTGTTACAGCTATTTACTCTTTCTCTCTCTCTCTCTCTCTCTCTCTCTCTCTCTGTTACAATATAGTGTAAATAGTCGTAGTAAAGCTGTCCGCCGATAAATGCCTTTGGAATAATTCAATTCTAAAATAAAATCCTCTCCACCATCCCCTCCTATCTCCACCACCCTCCCTCAGAATACCAGCGGGGAGTATAAACGACAGCAATAAAATAAAAGTCCGTGCCGCAAAAGCGATTAAAGCGCCAACACGATCTATAGTAGACTTCGATGCCGAAGACGAATTTTAATGAGCGAACAAAATTCAAGAGCCTCTTGTGTGTATGATTAGCATGAAAAACATAATTTTAATCCGCGCGATCGCGCATTCCGATAAGCCGAGGATGTCGGAGCGAAGCGAGCAGTAAAGAAGAGAAAGAAAAATAAACAAAGTCACAGGGGAAACGTGAAACGGCACAGCGGCTGTGACGACGCAGCCTCCTGGAGCTTCAGCCTCCTCCTTTCTCAGAGCGAGATAAAGTGCCGTGGGAGAGTTTATATGTGCGCGTCCCGCATCGTCGTAGTAGTCGTAGTCGTCGTGCTCGTATAGCAGTTGGCTTGCAGTTACGAACGAAACGACAAAATGTGCGAACGGGCGATGCCGGTCCGACAAAGTATCTAAGCATTCGATTGCTATTTCGCTTTCGACGTTATAAATATCCTCTCCCACATTGTATATTAGAGAAAGTCGTAAAGCTTGTTCCGACCTAAGTAACCAGCTTCACGAAGCTCTTTTACCGATTAATCCAAGAACCGCAGTTCTTCTTCCAAAGAGCATTTAGGCTTTAAGAAACGCGTGGGCCTTACACTTATTAACAGATTTTTACACGTCGTACATACGAGTGATATTATTTTCAGAGCAATTTATGCTCAATTTATGCTCAAAGTCAATTAATTTAACCAGCTAAGATTATTCCAAACTCCATTTAATAACTGACGCTTACATTGTCTCTTATCTCAGAGTGGACATAATTTTAATAGGCAGCCAGTTGATGACTAGAAGGAATTTTTTAAATAAAGATGCCACGCATAAGCCTCTGCCAGCTAACGCTAATGAGTAAAGCCATGTGAATTTATAGATATAAATCGACGGAGCGCGATATCGAAAGCGATAGTGCTAATTTTCAAAGCGAAAACGTAACTGCTGCATGACGCGTATCACTACTATTCGCGTTACACAAGCGATTTATACACTCGCATTCGCGCTACGAAAATAGCACCTCTCTCCGTTCGCGCTCGTTTCCTTTTTTTTCTTCTTTTTTCCTTTTCATTTTCTTTTCGACTTGTTCGATCCGTGCGACCACGAGCACTTGCAGTGACATTCCAACTCGTGCACGTGGACAGACCGCAACACGAGTGCCAGGATTACGGCGACAATGGCAACGGCAACGGCAACGGCAACGGCAACAGCAACGGCAGTAGCAGTAGCAACCGTAGCCATAAGCCATAAGCCATAAGCCATAAGCCATAGACGGCGATTACGACGTTTCACACGCTCGACTTGGTATCATCTCCTTATGATTCGGATTTGTCAGGAGCCCCGCGTAACTCCTTGACGCGGATCTCGTAATCTCCAGGAGCGTCGAGCGCTCCGTGTAATGCCACAGACAAAAAGAGCCAACGAGACTCTGAGACGCGTAGTAAACAGCTGCACCAGCCGCAGCCTCTCTCGCTATGCTAAAAAGCATACGAGTCACCGTCCTACCTCCTTCTCCCCCCCCCCATACAGTCCCTCTATTTTCTTTATGTGGGTTACCGTAGAGCAGCTTGCGCAATGCCACGACGGCGGTGGCGAGCTCCATGGTTTTTCGCCTTTGTGCGCGGTGTCCGATGTTCAACCTGCCGCCCGCCAGCAGCGACATTTCAGCTATTTCCCGTTAGTATCTCCTCGGATTTTTGTGCGACTCAGCACCGTAAATAAAAGCATTTGGTATTCAAGCTCATTGTCTCTCGACCTCAGTGTGGGCGTATTTTAAATCGAGGAGCCGAGCCGGTTTCAAAGCGCCCGTGTATCACGAGACGATTTTTTTTTAACGTTAACAAGAAAAAAGAACATCTCGACGAGTTGCAAGCGCAGCGCTTACGTGTTTCACCAAAGAGTTGATGCAATCGAACCCATTTGTTTCGACAATTTTCGGGGCAATAAATGTCCCACCGGTGGGTCAAGTAATGAGCTGCGAATCTCCCACGGGCGCTTCGTTTTTTCTTCGTTCTAGTAATATAGCAGCTGGAAGGGGACAGTTGGAAGGCACGTAAAGAGTCTTGTAAATGGGGTGAAGGACGAGACGAGTCGCAAAGAAGAGTTATCTCCTCGTTGAAGTTGGAACGAGAAATCAAGAGCACTTGAGAGAGAAGGAAGAAGAAATGTAAGGATAAGGAGTTAACGAAACGGTTGGCGACGATGCGAGAATGGGGAGGAGGGGGAGGGAGATGGGATGGGATCGGTAGATGAGGTGGCGAGAGTAGAGGCATCCCGGGTAGGCAACCGAGAAGATGAAAGAGGGGGATGAGAAAGAAACGAAGCGGAAATCTCGATTCCTATATCGAGGATGAAAAGTGGAAAACGTGTTGTCTGTTAATCCGTTGGAGTACCGAGTCGTTGAAAATGAAAGAGTAGCGCGGCTAGAGCACGCCGATGTCGGAGGGTCTCAACTTGGACTCTTGTGTCGCCGCGTGGAAAGAGGACCAGGAGAGGGAGACAGGATCTGGGCCTGCGCGATAACGTCAAGAGCCACACAGCTTGCACATTAGGAAATGACGGGGAAGCTGTGCGCCCGCGCATACGCATGGGAGTCGAAGCCCGAGTGGGAGAGACCAGTGTTTCTGGCCAGACACGTAGGCCCGTCTGGGCAGCAAGAGCGACGGGGGGGTAGGGGGGCTTGGGTAGAGATGGTGAAGGGCGGCGATTGGTAGAGGGGCGAAATGGGGAGAGGCAGCACAAAAATCCAATGAACAAGATAAAATAGAATGAAATATCTTGGCTGCCCTTTTCTCTTATCACTTATATTAACTTTCTCTTACTTTAGATGGCTTACTTTTTATATTACAACGATTAACAGAATATCATTATTATCGTTAAAATATGGTTTTTACCTATTTATCAAAATTATTAAAAGTATCTTCCTCTTTACACAGAATATGGAAATTTTTTTTTTGTAATACGGGACATACGTAATGAAAGTATGAAGATTAATGGCAATTCTTATGTGGATATAGAAAATCTTCTTTTATTATATTTGGGGAGACGGCCTGATTCAAACTCGGGAATTAAGTATACTCAAGAGCCCCCATATTTTATATTTTATTAATAATGTTAAATACTGTATTTCTCAACTTCTCACTACAATGCGGCAACTGATTTATATCAATAAAGTGTTTTAAAACATAAATTATATGATGTATAATAGCGTAACGTTACAACACGAATAATAAATACTAACAAATGCTTCATAAGAGACTAGTACTCAGTTATTATTTACATTCAACAATTACATTGCAATTTTTAAATGTTAATAGTATAGAGATTTGAAGAATTTATGTTTCTAATCTAATTCAGTGAACTGTCAAGAAACTTATTGGATAATTGCTATTTACTTTATTAGAACGAAACAAAACTTCTGGTAAACATATGCGTTTTTCTCTCAATATTTGCCTATTTGCATTACTTTAAGCGCTTACATTTTCGCATAAATTCTATAATACTAAAAACGAAAGTAGTCGACGAAGTAACCAAATATGTTTCGACCAACAAAAGTTATACCAGTTTGTATAAGTTTAATAAGTTGGATAATGTGTAAAATTTACGTATGATTATATCATGTTTGGTCATTGAAACGAAAGTCCTTGTATTTGCACTTCCTTACAAAATTGCGTAAATACTTTACAGAGATTTAAACTCATTATTATGTTCACTTGTGCATGGCCATGTGGAGATCATAATGGACAAGGACGTACGCTGCTTAAGCATAAAGTCACATGCATATGAAAATGGATTGAAGGATAAAGAATGACAAGGGCTGGAGCAAAGAGAGAATTCATGTAGGAACGAATGTAAGAATAGGCAAGAAAAATATAGACGGTTGTCTGAAGAGCGAGAGAGAGAGAGCGAGAGAGAGAGAGAGAGAGAGAGTAAGAAGGAGTGAGAGGATTGTGAGAGTGAGAACAAGCGGATAGGAGATGAGGGAGGGAAAAGAAGCAAACGAAATCGACTAGACCGGGAATGAGTGTGTGCAAGGAGAAAGTGGTCGGAAATAGGGGTAGGACCGAGACACGCGCGCATTTGAGCGAGAGACGGAGATAGAAATGGCGAAAAGGGAGGCTGCCGAGGTAGAGGGAAGCTGTGTGTGTACTGCTTCGAAAAGTGAGAGAAACAGACGGCGACGGGGAACAGGACTAGGACCTGCGCGTGAATTTCCCGCTCGCGTTCAGCCAACCTCATATTGATCCCACCCCAGTGGCAGAGCGGAGAGAGAAACAGAGCGCAGAGAGCGAGGGAAGAGCGCCCCCTCCTCCCGCCGCCCCTGCGACGGCGTCGGCGCTTCTTGGGTTCATCGTCGTCGCGACGACAGGATTAGCAGAATCGCGCGGTCCGGTACAACGTCACCGTCGTCTTCTCAGAGTCGATCTGATCAGATCTCTTACGTCCCAGGTTACCGAATTCGTTCCCCCCTCCCTCTCTCACTCTCTCTATCTATCTATCTATCTATCTATCTATCTATCTATCTATCTATCTATCTATCTATCTATCTATCTATCTATCTATCTATCTATCTATCTATCTATCTATCTATTATCTTTTTCTTCTCATTCCTCTATCTACCAGTATCTGAGCAATCGCGGGCTTCACTCTCAGGTCGGACTACACCCAAGTGGCGCTACGCTGCTGGAAGCCGACGAAGAGCGACTTTTCGGATGCTGTGACGCCGTGGTAAGACAGGTGCGAAAAGAAGGACGAAGGAAGGTACGGGAACCGCCTCGGTCGAGCCTTCCGTCGCCTCGTGTGCGTTTCTGTGTTGTGTGTTTGAGTTGGCGATTTGATTAGTGACGACGGGGGCCTCGCGCTCGACAAGTGCTGTTGACACGTTCTTATTCACACGCCGAGACTCTGCACTCGAAACTGTAAGTTCTGGGGAAGAAAGTAGACGGAGCCCGCGAAGCGTCTGCCTACATGCGCAAGTGCTCGCCCTCACCTTCATCCCGCATCTCTCGATGTTTCATGTGTCTCGCATAATATACGATTTGTTATATGATAATTCGAGCTAATGTGCTTCTGTTTATGCATCCATTGATTTACTCATTTAGTCCCGGATGTCTTGTTTTTTTCTCTTTTTTTTCTTCTTCTTTTCTTTCTTTTTTTGTTTTCATACGCTCATGCTTCTTTGATTTTACGGACTTTATTAGGTTCGAAGTGAATTACATCTACTCCTTATACGTGTTTGATCATCTCGACTGATCCTCGGCCTCTATCTCTACGTGAGCGTCTCTATGTGCGTGTGTAAGTGAGATCGTACGTGTGCATGTACGTATGTGCTTACGTGCGTACGTATGTACGCCTATATTTAACGAGGCCGCGACGCATGAAGCCATTGATTGTGTGTTATGAATAACAAATTTTATTGATTCGATGGAGATTTCAATAATTTAGTCACACGGTACGAAGAAGCGGCGTAATAGCGATCAAACTATTTTAACCAAACAATTTATTTATTATCTTTCACATTGGGCTCCATATAGAACTAAGGCGACAGGCATAGTTTATATCGTAAACCCTCCCCCCTCTTATGAGCAAACAATTGTTTTTACGAACAATTTTGCGAAAAAATATTGCTTATCAATGCATCGTACGTTCACGTTTCAAACAATTAGTGTTCTTTGGCGATTACCCATTAATTTACAAACATCGAATATGCCATTCTGCCTTATCACATATCTCGCAGCTTTTATTGATATAGCGTTGCTGCTCGAACATAAGGTGTCCCTTATTATTATAATTCTTGCGTTTATCGCGAGGCTTCTCAGCAAACGAGTATGTACATTTCGATGAAACGACTTAATGACAGGCGCTATCGCCGACATTGAAACACACCATCACCCATCGATATCCCAGAGAGTATCCATGCATGAAGCTATACAATAATTAAAAGGAAAAAAATAAACAAAAGTGTATAGCTCGCAAGGACAACTCAATGCTATCCATTAATTTCTTTTATTACACTTGTAGCTCTCTTTCGAATTTCTTGATTACTATTCTCAAATGCAAAAATTACGTTACGATTCACACGGTAGCTACTCGTCCGACTAAACTTTCATTGCATCTCTTTGTCCGTCAATTATTGCAATTAGTTGGCTTTGAAGGATGGAGGAGAGGAGTCTTGGTTCACACGTAGCAAAGACCGCAATCGCTATAATATCACCAACGTAATAGTAGTAATGATAACACGCAGCTCGTATTTCGTAATTCAAATGAAAATGCTCGTCTGACTTATGATTCAAATTTCTTTTAAGTATCGCGCACCGATGAATTTGTTCTTAAATTCTATTCTTCGCAGTGAAATCGATCTTTTTCTTTTTTCTTTTTCCTTTTTTTTTATTTATTTTATTTTGTTTGTTTGTTTGCTTTTTTTTTATTCTCGCCAATTATTTCTATACAGTATTAAAGATGAGCCAGTGACAACTGATAATTGAAAATGATCTACTATTGGCCTTTCTTTTTTTATGTTAATATTTTATATACGTATTTTGTTCTTAATTTGTTATTCAATTGAAACAAGACAACTTTATATTACTGCATTATCGTAAAATTTAATTCGAATGCTGCTATTAAATACAGTAATAGCCTTCTAAAGAGATATTATACCGCTGTAGATTATTATAATTAAGCAGGTTGACTTCGATTCCCTAAACAGACATTAATTACTTTTTCCATTAATAGGGATTATAGTTTATTTGGCGAAACTAGTTTATTTATTTTATTTTATGTTGTAAAAGTACCTAACTATATATTTATTAATTTATTTATTTATTTATTTTTTTAATTTAAAAATAGTTCTAGTATGTTAATGCTGTTAACCGTATAGGTTAAATAGGGAAACGTATGAAAATTATGAAATTTATTATGAAAGAACAACAATATTTTCTAGTCGTAGCAATTTTTTTATTTATTTATTTGAATATTATTATACATTTAAATTAGTTCCAATGTATTACACACTTCACGTCGAACGAACATATATGTACAACTCATTTATATACTTCAACTTTCTAGAAAATTGTTTTCATTAATATAATAATTGCAATATATATGTGTGTGTGTGTGTGTGTGTGTGTGCGCGCGCGCGCGTGTGTGTGAGTAATATTATAAATTATAAATTTGTTTATATGCTTTATGTCATAGTTTATTCATAATATTCAATATTGTCAATATACTTTCAAACGTACTTTATAAAATATCTCATCATATAAAACATTTGTATTACCAAAGTAATTTCTAATATATTAATATACTTATTATACTGATATTTAAGTAGTATAATAATAGCAATAATGTTAATAAACAATGAAAAATGAGAAAGGAGTAATTTAAGAATATAATCCTTTACTAATTTAATTGGCATTTAGTAGATTTAGTTAAATATCATAACAATGGTACATTAATTTACTGATTTATTCTTAAAGATTATATTAAAATTAAAATGTTTATGTTTATATAATAAAGCTGCTGCAATCTTTTTTATTTATATTTTCACTATTTATTTGTTATCTTGCTAAATCTATATCATACAAATAAACTTGACATTAAATTATAGTACGTAAAGTGAGTTCCATTTCATTCTCTACTATTAATCTGATAATATATATACCAATATTCCATCTTCTCATCAATAAAAATAAACTCATGTTATCTTAATCCAATTATTTTTAATTATTCTTTACTAAATAAAGTTTGCTTTATTTATAAAATGTTGTTATGGAATATTTCGTGTAATTATTTGCAATATTTTTTTTGTTTTTGTTTTCTTTTGTTTATAAGCTATAGTAAATTTCCATCGTTCCATAAACATTTTATTCTATGTAGTATTTGCGAAGTAAAGTACTTTAGAAAGTAATACTATTCGACTATGCGCAATTAAATCAACTTCAATAATTCAATTATATTGAAGTTTTTAATTTTATAAATTTTACTCGCCACTTTGATATTAGGTTCTTTGATGTTGAATTTAGTAGCATAAATTTTGCCGTATTTCGTTTCATAATAGTTGAATATTCATAAAATCTAATGACTCGCATACTTGTTTATTTATGTATTAGGAAAATCAATATTATTTACTTATAAGTTATTGCTTTTACTTTTCATCTGATTTGATCCATTTTTTCAAATAGTTCGCCATCAGCTTTTTATTTATATATAATTAACGCAATTTAATATTTTTATCGTATCCTTATCTGCATAAGACTTCGAATTCTCATAGACTTGTAATAATTTCTATACCTTCAAACACTTAATATAATTGTTATTAAATATTATAATATATTGTCAACTGTGTATGATTAATTTAAATGAATTTTAATATTTTATAAAACTTATTGGATTTTATTGTTATGTTTTCATTCATTTCATCAATAATTGTTAGATAATGTTTTAATAAGAGGAAAGGATTATGAGTTTTAGTAACTCTTGAATATTTAAATAATATTTCTTCTTGCTAATGTTTATCTTTACACTCATATTCATTATTGGCCGAGTGATTTAAAGCTTCGATATCTTTGAAAATTTCCATTTAATACTTAATTAGTATTCTATGCTTCTTTAAATTATTAGGGAATATTACTTGGCTAGTTCTACTATAACTTGCTGTTAATACAAAATCTCTGTTCAACGGTTTATGAAGCATTAGAATCCTAATTTGTATTTGTAAAGTTTGTAACAGTCAATGCGTATAATGTAAATGGTATTGTATTGATTAATAAAAAGTATTATGTCTCTGAGTTACTTTATATCACCATATCTCGACTACCATCTATCGATATCTTATTAATTTAATTTTCAATGTTCTATTTTAATATTAAAATGTTTATAATCAATCATTATTATTCGTAAAATCGTGCTATTACTGAGATTATGCATACATTCGCGGTCTATTGTTGCATTAAAGATTTATTAGTTTTTGGCGGAAGCATTACAGCCGACAAGAACTGTCATTTTAGCATATCACTGGAGTATATCGAATAATTGCTTAAATTCTCCGTGAAACCGGCCTTTATTACTTCGTCTTTATGTTCTCTAAAAGGGCTTTGAATACTTTATGCAACTAGTTTAATATCATTAGTTATTTATTTATCCTTGATTTTTCCAAGTCCTATATCCCGTTCTGGGTATCACGCCAGTTGGTTTTCTAAATTATTTAAATTTTCCAATATATACGCAGTATAACTACGTCCAATGTTCGTTTAATGTTCGTAAATGCTTATTCTTTTGTTTTTAATAATCCTTTACATTCAAGGACTCTTTATTCCTATTTCTACGACACAGCGTGAATTTTTTTACAAAAACCGGTCGAGTAATTTAGAATACAAAAAATATCAATTATAAAAAGTAATAAATTACATTTATTTGTTATTTTTAAGTAATATATCATAAAGCTAGACTTCGATAAAATCATTAATAATTATATTATTATAAACATATGATGAAAGTAAGGCTAGTAAAAATAAATTTTTAGAGAAATAGAGATTTTTTTATGATGAACTGTGGGTCGTAAATCTACCGAAATATTTGTAATTGACAATTTTTGTATCGATATAATGTTTTAAATACAATAAAGTATGTTTTGTTAAAAATAATTCATTACAATGAGATTTTGTCATTGTGTCTTTAATTTGTTATTTGTAACAGTATTAAAATGTTCGTGTATATAATACAAGAGTGACCTAGTTCGTCATTAACAAAAAATATTCATTCGGTAATCGTAGCTCACATTCTCTAACATTTTATTACAATCATTCGAACGGACCCGATTGTAATTTCATTTCGATTGCATTTATCTGCAAATAATATCTTAGCTCAAAAACTGGTTCATCTTTTAACGTAAACGTAAATCACTCGGCTGAGCGAGATGTCTACTATTTATTGCGAAAAATAACGTCGAGGCGAAGAGCATTAGCCGATTGGACGTGTGCAAAGGGCTGATAACAATGAAGCCGACTATTGAAAAATCAACTGTTTTTATAAATCACTAACACAGGGGCGTGCTGCCTCTTACTTATAGCGACTCGTCTATGAAAATGTCCAGCTCCAAGGTTTCGCAGATGCCTACCGACTCTCTATCTGAAACTATATTCCTTCAAAATGCCTTCGAAATTCCATTTGACTGGTCGTTACACATACATACATACATACACACACACACACACACACACACACACACACACACACACACACACACATGTATATATAAGCCTGTATTTAATATAAAAATGAGATACAAGGTCAGCGTAGGCGCAAGCATACTTTTTTTGCCATAGACAACTGTCGGCTCTCGCCGTTCTGTCCATTATGTATTTTATCTTTTCATTTCCACGTACATATGACCACCAATCAACGAAATAAAAGCTTTCTGTCACTATAGCTAAGTGCGGAACATTAATTTAGTTAATGCTTGATTGATTAATATAACGATTGCTTGCTTTAATGCATTGAATGGCATGTTTCAACTTTTATTCTTTCCATCTCCAAAATCTGGCTTAGCAGCTTCTTATTTAGTACTAATTTATTCAATATTTGTTTTAAGATAATAATGGACTAATATTTGTTTTTCGGTATAAACCGTGAAGAAGGGAAGATCTAATTCTTATAAATCGCTGTTTAATAATAACTCTAATAATAATTATTAATGATAGCATTATCATTACAATTGTTGATATTTATCATTATTATTTATTAACTATCTCTTTGTCATTGTTGTTGTAATGAGTTGTAGTAGTAGTAGTAGTAATCGTAGTAGTAGTAGCCTTAGTAGTTGTAGTGGTAGTAGAGAGATATCTCGCGTGTGGCTGGGAACGCGTTAGTCTGGTATAATTTTATTGGTCGAGCAGTTTGTCATTATTGAAATCGCATGGGGAGTCGTAGGAGAGAGCGCGGTGAGGGGTGGAGGAGGGTGGGTGGATGGGGGGGGGGCAGATCTTTATGCAGCCGATGAATCAACGAACCTGCCCTCCATCTCCGGCCCCCGTTGCTGCCTTCCGTTACGGAAAGGGCAGCCCGTGGGCGAGCTGTGTGTCTCCTCCGTGGGTCCCTGGCTACACGGGGGAATAAATAATTTCAAGGTGCATCGGCAGCGCAAAAGATCGGATTCGTTGAGGGGAATTCTCGGAATATCCTGCTCCCTTTCTCCCGCTCGCTCGTCATTCTTCTGCTCGAGTGGAGCGCGGAGGAGCCGCTCCTGACGTACTTGAATTCCTTGGCATAGGTCGCGGGCCCCGGGACTCGAGGACCCCTTCGGTGTTTTTCAAGCCAAGTGCTCGTCTGCTTAGGCCCCCGGATGCCCGATTATTAATAATTTCAGCCGACCATTGCCAACCGTTCGGAGAATCCGAGACACTATCAGCGATCGCGCCTCTTCCTTTGTCTCCGTCTTTATCTTCGTCTCGGTCCTCTCCTTTTTATTATCCATACTCTAATTACATTAAATTCGGAGGTTAACTGATGTTAATTACCATTTTATTCTCAGCTAATCAGCTGCGTGTATTCCTGTTTATATGTATTGCTTAATCTACGGATTATAATATCCCCCATAAAGGATTGAGAAAATTACCCTTTTTCTCGACTAATTTCAAAAAGCACAACAACAAAAACAACAACAAAAGAAAAAACAACAAAAAAAACAAAAAACAACAAAAAAAACAAAAAAAGAAATAAAAAAAAATATGAAGAATATTTAAAAAAGAAAATTGATCGCTGACTTTCAATTGCATGTATTCCGGGAAAATTAAAATTTTCAAGTCTGCTAACTTTCACCGAAGCAGTTAATTCGAAATATCATCTTAGTCAATAAACCTACTTCTTACAATATATATCGGACATCAAATTTTACGCTGTATTTAATACATTGAATTTTGAATTATCTTTTCGATTGTGCTTTACTTTTCTGATTTGTGGAAAAGAGATAAAAAAATGATATCATCTTTTGGTCTGGCGGATGGACGTTCCACATTCCAAAGCATCGACTTTAGGCCTTATCCTCCATTTTCACAAATGATCTCTAAAGCACGAGCACAAGCATTGTATCGCATTATGTGCATCTTTATAAAAGTTTTGGATCGATTTTCACCATTTTCGCAACAATTGAGAGTAATGCAAATTGCACTTATGTAGAGCATTCTCAAAGAATCTTCGAAGAAACGGCGTATGTCTTATTTATATATTTATGACTTTTATCTGTAAGAATCTTCGTGTTCTGAGAAATTGTTTTTAGTGGAATTCTTTTTAAAAACAAGTCGTCGAAGAATGCTTACAGATCTCCTTTTTCTTCATGCAAAACAAGAATAACAAGGTTTCTCAAAATATGCTCCTATTATGAGTCAAATAAACGGAGACATGCACATAATTACACGCGGAATAATTATTTTAATTTTGCTATATAGTACTTTTATACATGTAACTTGACTAGCAAACACAATGCCATAAATAATGATATTTTTACATAACGTAAATAGACGTAGTTGGTAATAATATGCGTAGTAAAACAAGGATGTAAGGATTATGCGTCATCGGGCTTTGTCACATTATTTATCTTATGCGCGAAATATACAATAACAACCAAATTTTAATTTATAATTATTATTGAATAATAAATCGAAGAACAAATTTATTTATAACAGTAGTAATTGTCATTTATCAGTTTTTACAGTTAATTGCTCGTAATATAGGAATTGAAAAGTTCAATCTTGCCCGTATCAACAATATATACTAATGTACATATATGTATATATATATATAATGTTAGGTATTTAGAAAAGATTCAGAAAGGTTTTGGGCAACAATAGAGCAATTTTCAATGTTTTTAATTACTCGCGGCTCTTCTTGCTTCCCATCGTATATCTCGGTAACGATATTGCACTCTTTGTCCGTTGCTAATCCAAAGTCCGAAAAAAGTAAGAGCTGGAGCAGCGGTTCATGGGCTCAGCAGTAACAGCAGCAGCCATGCCCGATTACTCTCAATAATAAGGTCTCACGGCTCTAGTTTTGCAATTCTAGTGCGCAAATCTATATCTGCGAATGGCGAAGGCATGAATGGCATGGCCCTCTTAATAATGAGCCAACCGGTCAACGGGATAACTATTTAGCAGCATGTAAAAGCAGTGGATAATACACGCAAAGGATCATGGGATATGATATGGGTGAGCGATCGCTCGTATGAGTGTACCTGTGTGCACGCGCGGCCGATTGTTATAATTCCGCGCCGTTTGAAGAAAGCAAATCAAAGGTCTGCATAGCATCGGTGAGCTTTGCAAAGAATAATTGATCGAGGGAGCTAACGAGTTCTGGGGGAGGGGGTGGGGGCAAATCGACGAAAAGAATCACTTAATAATCAGCAGTACCATAGACCGCGCACAATTTTATTCGAGTACGTGGCACACGTGTTGTTGTTGGTGGATGAACAACGAAAGGCAGGCAATGACGGTTATTAGCCCCGATTTAAACTCGGTCTACGGCCGATGATATTTTCTCTTATTTTCATAACAAATGTAGTCTCGAGTGTACTGTAGTAGGAGCTTGTGCCCGTGCGCGCAGCTCCGCGCTGAACCGGAGAACCAGAACAACTTGATATTGTACAAAACTCGTTTTACAAACATATCTCAGGCAACTAATGAAAGTGACATCAAGAAATATAAACATATCCTCGAACGTTTATAATTTTACGGCAGTTGCACAGAAGCACTCTTCTGCTAAATACTATTATTTACGGTCAGCCAAACTCTTATTAATTAAAAAGACATTACCTAGTAAGGTAAAGGCTGTTTTACCATGAGATTTTAATGAATTTTATGTGTTTTTTTGTTTTTTAACATTTAATTTTAATGTATATCGAGAATCTTTTATCTCCCATCGTTTATAATGACAATGAGGTAAATGAGATGATATTCCGTCACTGTCCGAAAACCGATTGTACAATCTTTCGATTTTTCATAAAGATGAATAATGCTTCTATTGGACTTGCGCAGTCTCGTATTTGATTGGAAAAGTTTTAAACATATCACTGCATCCTCAAAATGAATAAATCACATATGCCTTTAAAGTTTTACAACGCAGTTACAAAATTATTTTTATTATGCCACTCTCTCTCTCTCTCTCTCTCTCTCTCTGTGCGCGCATGCATTCGTAAGTTAGTTAGTTAGTTAGTTTGTATACATTTTTTTATTCAAATGACCTATCAAATATTATTTTGCATGCGCATCTGATTGTAGATTTTTTATTTACTCTTTATAATGAAATAGAGCGATATGAATGTGATAGTTTGTGTATCCCATGGCTCCGATACTTTCTCACCTTTGTAAGGGGGGAAAAAAAAGAAAAAAAAGGAATAGTATTGATTTTTCACTTTCTCTCGATGCAGCATAAATCTAATTATTTTCAATTCATTATTAACGAAGAGAAATTAGAAAATATTACATAAGTCGACAATCTACTTTAATGTAATATTCCGTAGAATTAAATATTATTTAAAATGTGGTTTAATCGTGATAAATGAACGGTTCGCTTGAAGCGAACTAATTTACTGATTTTCAATATAAGAAAATGCGATTATAATTATTTTGAAAATATTCCCAAACTCTAGCTTGAATTAAATTAAATTATTTGGTAATTTTCGAATGTTTCTGAAAGTCCACTGAAATATCCATTGAAAATTGCTTATAACTAATAGATTATCTCGTTAATACACCTGACAAACTTTATTATTAATAAATTCTCAGGTGGCACGCGATAACGTGCTCCTTGTGTGCTTTGAGAAAGATAAGAATAAATATTCGGGGGAGAAAAGAAAAGCAAAAAAAATCGATACTACTCGTTGTGTGAAAAGGACAGTGAGAAAAATTGGCAACAACAGCAATATCGAGGGGGGCGCATAAAGGACTTGTTGTAAGGAGCTCGGAATAATCGAGTAATCGAACTGAAAAAAAGTAGTCCTATATCCGGAATGGATGCTCTGGAGCTGCAGGCTGCTCTGGTGAAGCTTGATCCTGCCACTACTGTCACGCCGATCGGCTCAAACGTCAATCTAGTGCCTCAGCATCAGATCAGCTTTAATGTAAACGTTAACGAGACAGATTTGACCCTGGAGAACGTCCATAATGCCCAGCGACAGCAGCTAACGGCGAGCACTTTGTCGAGAAAGAGCAGCGGTGCCTACAATCAGAATCATCAGAATTCGCAAGCGAACTTGCCGATTAAGTGCACCATAGCCGAAGTCAGGTGACGTCAGCCTTGCATCGGCGTAAACATGATCTACCATACGTATCCGCCCCATCGGGCAGGTAAACATCACACCAAGCACCTCGCTAAAGAGAAACGGCATCACCATCTCCATCACCATCGCTATCACACTCTGCATCACAAGAATCGTGCGGTAAGTATTTGCTTATTTAAGAAAAAGTGAAATTATTAATTGGCCTCGGCTTGATAATCGAGATGATAATTAACACGGATCCTTGCTTTCTAGATATATTTTTATAATTTCTGCTGCTTAATTTAAGGCTTCGTCGTCCACTCCGTAACAAGAAAAATTATCTAAAATTTAATTAATGTCTTAGACAGTGGGCGGGCGACAATGTAGGTCAGCGGATTTTCGATTTATGTCTTGACAGGACTGAAACTGCTACATCGCCTGCACTGTGTTCATAAAAGCCCAGTTAAATACATACTTACCTTGTCGATAATAACATATAAACTAAATATAAAGATAGTCAGCAGTTTTTGTAATGATTGAATGATAAATCCAATACAATTATATTGAATATCACGATTTATCAATACCATTTCATTACGTGCGTATGATAAAGTTTGTAAAATCATTCAATTGACACAACAATATGATAATTCGTAATTAAATGAAATCAATTTCGTTCGATGCGAACCACTTGAACAATCAGCAGTCAGCCACTACTTTTCTTCAAATACGACAATAATTATGCACTTTAATCAATGTAAGCATTTCTTTTTATATAGTCGTACCGGCAATTCATCGGCAGGAATTGCAGCTCAAACCGTCTCATTAATAAAGTTACAAGGGAAAATGTGCGAAAGAAAAAAAAGTTAATTAACAAAGAGAGTTGTAGGCACATTTTGAGACTAAAGAGAAACGAACTTGCCATTCGGCTCTGTAAAAAGTCACTTGGACAATTGAGATTATGGCAAGGCGCATAGTCTTGATTCGGTAGAGAATGTACGTATGATTCAGATGCGCCTTGACTTATAATGAGGCTATCCTGAATCACTTGTCCACGTCAATATCAGTTATAGATCACTTGGCTCATGTAAAAATCTGACCAACCAATATGGTTGTAATTTTTCATAAGCCACGGAGGGGGGGGGGAGTAATAACGTGAAATTATTGTTAATATAGTGACTTTAGGAAAGTTCTGCATATGGCGTCGATACACTTGTTTAATATATCTTGTTACTTTTGTACTTTAATTTATTCACCATTAACGAACACGATTTATAAAATCTAAAAGGCTTTATAAACTATAGTTGATGATTAAAAATCATTAAAATTTGACTTTAATGAATCATACAGTATTAACATTACAAATACGTTACTACATCATTTTCTTTGCCGAGATTCAGCCTTCACAGATTTGAAAATATTCAATTGCCAAACATCGGTTTCTCCTACGTTAATCGAATTTAAGTTAAATATGTACCTAAACTCGAATATTTATTTCGTTTGATCTATTAGTCTTATCTGTAATTTTTACCCACGAGTCTATCCTACGTAGACTTCTTTTTATTACGATTACGTTGGATGTAATTTTTTTGTTTTTTGTTTTTTGTTTTTTATTCAATTACATAATGCCTAATTAGAACGAAATTGATCTCTACCTTTCTTTATTTTAGATCAAATATAAGACTTTTTATATTATTAAGATTTCACCAATGTATATTACTTGTACGTATTTGTGTTTTCCTAATGAGAAAGCTGTAGTCTGAAAAATATTGCATCAGCTTGAACATTATGAAACTGACCATTAAAATATAAACAAATCTCTAGATCGATTATAGATAAAATATTTTAAATATTACATTTATCTGATATTTGTCTAATGAAGTATTTATTAACAATCTTTAGCGATATGTGTAAGTTAGCGAAAGTTATATAAATTTTCCATACAGCATTTTTTTGCTTTACACTTTTTCATTCTTCTCATTATTATTATTATAATAATTAATAGACACAGAGTAAAATAATTAGTAAATACTAGATATATAAAGCTGAATACCACGTAGCACTTTGTGTCTGTTTGTAGTCTCAAAAGAGGATTTACGAAACAAGATTTGACCCTCACTGAAACTCCACTACCAATTATCCCGGTAAATCGTAGATGCTGATGACGAAATAACACTAATAATATATTCGAGTCAATAAATATCGAGACAGTGGAATTTAACACGTGACGTACGAGATCGTCGCCAAAACATAAAAATAGCAAATAATACATCCGTTTAAAATTTTAACGTCTTCTTCCACGTGATGCTACCTTACTAACAAGGGAAAAAGTACCCTTTGGCTAATAAAATCCAAGGAGTTTAAACTTATTTCTACATATTCCAGTGGTTCCAATAAAGAATATTCGACACTACGAAAGGTTCTCAAAATCCATATATTTCTAGGTGTTTGATTGGAGAATAATACACCTGGAAAAACACCTAGCTTAGGTTTTAATATTACTCAACCGATATTCCTAATCCATGAATATGATCAATTGGTACTACAAAGATTTTAGCAATAAAATGAAATAATTTTGCAAGCCGGTAGGGTTTATTATGATTCGCTCATTATTTTTTATGTTTCTTTTTTTACTCAGAGATCAGTCGCCAGTATTTTTAAAGCGTAAGAAATCCATGACTCTAATCTCGATGAATTAATAAACCCTCGCAGCTTCCAAAAAAAAGTCATCGACCATTCGGCTGTGCAGGGCAATGATGTTGGATCGAAGGCGAACGAGGAGCTAATTCTTGTAATCCGAGGCTCCATCCCTCTTGACGATCGACGACCAATTAAAGAGTCGTAAGCACATAATCGACCAGCCGAGAGGCGCATTCGCTCTTGATATCGGCTGGGGCGAAAATGTCGAAAGGGCAGAGATCGCGAGCCGGTTAGCGATACTGCGTGTCTAACAATACGAGATGAGAGAAATAAAAGGGGAGCCGCCATGAAAACAAGCAGATCGACGGCGTCGCGTAGGCCCGATAAGAGCGTAAAGTAATGAACGATTCGTGTAATTATCGGCAATGAAGCCACGGTACTTTTATGCAAGTTGAGGAAGCTAGAGTCGAGCAATGACACCGCGATCATCACCATATCCGATCTAGTGCTAGTGAGGGGCCCGAGGAACCGGTGCAAGTGCTCCTTGCCCTGCCGCCCCATCAGTGAGCGTCCGATCCGCTTGCATGATGGACCTCTCCAGCATCCACCATATCCCCATGTCGCACATCCAGTATCTCTCTCTCTCTCTCTCTCTCTCACTCTCTCACTCTCTCACCGCGTTCCATTCTCCGAATGACCGGGAGCACTCGGTGAGAATAAAGAATTCAGTGACTCACGCTCCTCGCGGCCTCCGACGTAAAGCCACCACCGACCGAATAATAAAAGCAACCAACCGAACGAGGTGCAAGCTATTATCCTTTCGGTTGACGAAGAAAAATAAATCGGTTATGCCCAGGCATCTATTCCCCCCCCCCCCATCCCTTCCCTTACATTCGTATGAAAGAAGTAGCACACATTGGTGAAATAGCGGCGACGGCGGGTGCGAGTTATTTTACGGATCGAACGCTACGGGCCGATGATGCTGGCTCCTAGCCAGTATCGAATTACCGTGAGAGTGGAGGGAAGAGGAGCAATGGAAAGACAGCGGCGAGAGGGAAGAATGGCCGCGCCTTTTCCGAGCATATGTGACCGTGTATAACCCTCCCTACTACCTACCGTCGCTCCTCCACACCAATCTGCCGACGACCATCGAGTGCTTGACAGCCAGCTTTATTGAGAATTCGTGAGAAAATTCTTGAGAATCTAATCACGCGGTGAGGATAGATAGAGAGAGAGCGAGAGAGCGAGAGAGCGAGAGAGAGAGAGAGAGAGAGAGAGAGAGAAACAAATATGATTGTCCGATGTAAACAGCTATTCTCTCTCATTTACAGCTTTCTGGACCCGAGACCTTATGTAAACCTTTAACAGTGAATTTGCGACTGCATAAGCCGAGCCAATCGTGGAGTTCTCGCGTGTTGACCGAGCCGCATACCGTAACGGTTCGACGCGCAAATTAAAAATTAATAATTGATTTTCAGGGACGGTAGAGCCGTTACACGTTTAACTATTTCTAATGCATTTAAATACGCATATTATGTTTATTTCCCCACATATGACATTCAATTATGCCTACCATGCTGCAAAACTCCTTTCCTTCGATAATATTATTACTCTGTGCAATGATATTCTAAATTTAATAACACAGAGTTCCATTGTCATATTATCAGTCGAGATCTCACCGTCTTATATTTCCTAAGTCCTTTCAATCCACGCGTGTACGTTAATCACCTCAAATGGATCGTTTGAATATAAATTTGTGCTAAAAGCACAACAGACATTTAACATATTGAGATTTCAAATGATAGGCAAACAGGGCCAACTGAAATATCGCAGCAAAAGATTTTAATACGTCCCGTGTAAATAGTGCACGCGGCACATTTATTTTGAAATTTCACGTGCACTCTGATACATGCCAATGTAACTTTACGTAAAAAAAATGAAAGAAAAAAGAAAGAAAAAAAAAGTAGACAAAGAAAAAGAAAACTAGTCCCGAATATAAAATATATTATTACACGTTACTAGTTCAAAGCTAAACATTTGATTATTCCAATTTTTATAATTTTTTCATTTTTTACATAATATTTGCTCAAATATGTATGGTGGTATAATTAATATTCCATTATACATATATTCAAAATATTTCTATTAAATATTGCTTTTATCTAAGAAAATATATGGAAAATTAATACAAAGCCTTGTCATATGAAATGTATTCATAGTTTTGTAAATTGCAATAAAAATGGAATAATTCGTTTCTTTTAAAACTAAATTTTGTATATCATTTAGAGATGAATTTACAGCCTGAAAAAAAAATACATATCTTGATCTACTTAGCTGATAACATCTTTTCATAATCTTAACATACAATTCCAAAATAGATTTCAATACCAGAATATGAAATATTTTACATTAAATATAAATCGTAAAATTGATTGTCAAATAAGTGACGCTTGACTCGCTTTTCTTTTTTTATTTATATAATTGCGCATTACATTGTTCATAAATTTATTATATACATACAAAATAATAAGAATAATATGCAGTCAAAGAAAATGGATAACGATTAATGCTTCTTTCCCTTGAATGAATGAGAGTAAGGATAACAATAATATTTACGTTAATATGCCTAAACTTTTTTTATATTAAAGTATTCGAATTGTTGCCTCGTAATTTTGTAATTGAATTTTTTTTTTTTTTTTTTTTTTTAATAATAATGAACTATCAACGTATGCTTATCATACTTACCCGCTGTTAAATTAATCACTTATATTCGCAACGAATAGTCGTAAGGGGATTGCTATTAAATGTTTTCCCAAGAGATGCACGTGCGCTTTTTTCCTATGCAGAGACATATATATATATATATATATATATATATATATATATATATATATATATATATATATAGAGAGAGAGAGAGAGAGAGAGAGAGAGAAAGAGTCTCGTTCGTCTGAAATATTTGCATGAGGTAGTAGAAGAAGCTTTGAAAAATACGTCCCTCTTAGTAGTAGAGCGAGGGAATATTTTTTGTCGTTGTCGACGGATTTGTTTACGAGCTGGGCGCGTGCACTTGTACATTATTTGTATTAAAAAAGACGAAGGCGTCGCTTCCGTACGCTCGGCAACTGCATTTTACGGGAATCGAGGTCAATGGACAAGGGAGTCTCGAACTGAAAATCGATTCTCTTTCGGTCGCAGCGCCACTCCGCGACTTCGTGCTCTCCGCGGTGGCTGAACTCCAAGCTCACCTATACTTACATCCAACACCAGTGACACAACTCGAATATTCTAGCTTTCGTCCTTTTCTAGTATTCTCTTGGTGAATCTCGTCTCACCTGCAAAGTGCAAAATTTATATCCGCGACAATAGTCCCAGCGTCGATAAATTCTCCCAACGCCACAGTCTTACCTGCCCTCCACTGCAAACGTAAATTGCTTCATTTATTTGCCAGCCCTCGCGCCTTCGCTCGCTAAAATCATTATTATCACTTGCACTCACCACGGCTTAATTCCCCTCGGCCGTTCACTCAGCTGCTGTAAAACTGAATTAAAACCACAAGTAACCATAGGTGCGATTAAGATTATTTTTTAACAGCGCGAAGCTGCCGATCGCCACACTCCCTAACGCTCCCGTAAAAATGAATACCAAAAAAAAAAAAAAAAAAAAAAAAAAAAAAGTTTGGCTTGATTGACGGCTTGGGAAAAGCGCGCAACCGCAACGTGGCCTAACGATATTCTCCGTTCGTCAATTGCAGGCGACCGATCATCATCCTCTTGGTCAACGCCCGACATATTGAATTATCACGGCGGAGGGGCCGACATTGTCGTCGGCAGTGCACTCGAAGGCACCTAAGCGGACTAATTTAATATAGCCGCGGGAGTCGCGCGAGTCCCGCGGAATCGGAGCGTACAGTGTGCCCTGAGACGTCACGAGCGCATCTTCGGGCTCGCTTTTTCCGGAAATAATTCCCGCGCTCGTTGACGGACCGGCCTTATCGACCTCGACGGCGTCCTAGCCCGTAGCCGTGACATTGCATTTGCTCTTCGAGTGCTGCCCACGCAGTGAATCGGCGGATCTCGAGCTCCAAACCTTATCAAACGCTCGGGACACCGTGAGATGTCAACGTGCTCCGTGATGCCTGTGTCCTTACAAGATATCCTGGTAAATGGCTCGTCATTTTAATTCGATACTTAAGTCCATCCTCCGAGCAACTCTGCCGGATCTCACTCCTCCGCCTATTGTGAGCAGCGGCCACTTAGCTCCGAAGTTGATAAGTCGCGTTTACGAGGCTTAGATTAACCGATTATTCCCTAATGCGCCAACATTCGACGTTTAAAATCCGGCTTTTAAAAGCCAGCGTTCTTTACCCGAGCGTTTTAATAACGGTGCGTGCGCCACGGGCAACGATTAATCAGCTTAATGTATTTAATAACTTAGGTCGTAGGAGAGCGCGAAAGCTCGGGCTCATTGGCTAAAATTGTGGAGCTTTAATCTCGGGCCTCTTAGGATCCTCTTCACGGCGACGAGTTCCGCATTGCGTAGACCTTGAATTTTCAACGTTCCAAAATCGTCCGAAAGAAAAGAAAGGAAAAGAAAAAAACAATAGAGCGCACAGTCGCTCGCGCTTGCTGTGGAAGACGGCGAGTCCGGTTTTCGAGACAAACCGGTTTCTTTCCACCAACGGGGCAACGGCAACACAAAATTACATATCCAAGAGGGGCTCGAGCACGCGAAAAATCTCCTTAGGGACGTTTAACCGGGTCGTCCTAGCGCTCTGCCCCCTACGTACTACTCATCAGCTCGCGAACGCTAAGTTAAATCTCCGTTCCACTGCACTTGACGCTTATAATAATGGAGAATCACTAGTTCGCGGTATCGATCGATTTCTAATTACGATACGATCCAATTCTCGAGTAGACGGATTTGTCCTATCCATCATCGCGTCTAATTAAGCCTCATTGTTTTTCAGTATTTTGATGTAGCGGTGACGTCCTTCGAACTTTTAAAATTGCAGCGAAGCCATTAAAAAAAAAAAAAAAAAAAAAAAAAAAAAAAAAAAAAAAAAAAAAAAAAAAAAAAAAAAAAGAAAAAAAAGAGAGGGAGAGAGAAGAGAGAGAGAGAGAGGGAGAAGGAGAGGGAGAGGGAGAAAAGTGAAGACAAAAAAACGAGAAAAAAAAGAAATAAGAAAAAAGGTCGCTTGCAAATGTGTAACTTCTTGTTGTCCCTAGAGCGACACCAATGAGCCCAAACACCCTTGACCTACTGACCACAGAGTAGGGTCTCGAGACTTTTCTATGTCAGATTGACTAAAACTTAATTAGCCATTAATCTATAGTGGTTAGCGCTATAAATTTTCACGTGCAATAAAAATATTTGTCATTAAACTTTACTTTTTAAATCAGCAATTCTGCTCTTATTTTAGTTAGTGCTACTCCTATGTTTAATTAACATCCGTTAATAATTAAACTTTGAAGGCTACTATTTTAGAATACTTCTTTGAAACTTGGAAAAGAGAATTGTAGAACGGTAAAACAATAATTTAGTGAGTTTATGTTACATTTATTTTTAGAGTATTTAGGTACGAAGGCAGAAACAAAGCTTTTGTAGCATTAGCATATCGCTTTCACTTACTTCACTATTGTTTCCGTATATTTTTGAATGATTCTTAATAATAGCACACAATTTTGTATTATCATTATTATTAGCTTGATGATTATTTTGTATCCAGAAATCCAGTGTCTTAGTTATATCGTTAAAGAATGTTTTATTCAAACTGACAATTACAATTACGTACAACTATATTTAGTAAGACTTCGATAAACAAACGATTAATGTAAGATTATTTTATTAGTAAAAAGTGCTTCGACTGTTTAAGATATTTATTATCTTAGATATTATCGGCGCACTTGAGATAAACACTTTTAGAAAATCGATAATTTAGTTTTCATAAAAATTAACTCAATAATCTTGTTGGCAGTGGCTAAAGACAATTATAAAATTTCATTTTAAAATTATCTCACATATGAGATAAAAATATTTCTTATAAAAGTCAGTAACCTTGAGTGAGGTGCAAATGCTAAAAAAAAAAGTGTGCCAATTATAGAATGTTTTATTTGTTTTGAATGAAAATATTTAAAAGCATCTAAAATATTTCAAAACGCTTCAACAAGCTCTTGTATCGCTATAGATGAAAATTTTAAATAAATAAAACTGTCGTCGAAATTTTTATATTGTATATTCGATATTTTTGGGTAATGGCAGTTTTCAGTTCTCTCAACAATGTTACGAGTTTCATAAATAATTTAATAACACTGCAATATTTCAAATTGTTCGATGAATTATAAAATAGTGCCATAATATTGCATTTGAATTTTAATTAAACGATTCGAAATCCGAAAAATTTTAAGCGAATAACTCTCTTCTACTGGCTGCTTCCCTTAAAATCAATTTATCCCAGCCCCATTCAAGCTAAAAATCCTAATATTTCCGAGACCTGAGCATAATAAATATCTATGCTCCTATCGGACGACGTTTAATTGTAAATTATCCATTACACTGTATGTGCAAAGACAATATCAATAAGCAAAGGGCACCACATAATTCGTAAGCAAGTGGAACACTTTAGTTTCTCTTGGATTCATGTACAATCAATGAGATGATGCACGCGCGCTCACGTACACGCATATTCACAGACCTGCAATACTTATCTTCTAAATCCAAAGATTAGCCGAGTTTACGTGTCCGTGTGTTCGTATTCTAAAAAGCTCACACGCCTGTATGGCTTCCCTCTCATGAAAGCCTTCTTTTCTTTCTCTTACCAATGGAATGTGCAAAACGTGCGCAACACTGCACGGTATATCGCACCTACGCCAATCCATGCACAATTATATTCTCGTTGGTAATTTTATCGTTACGAACTTCGCTCATCCTGATAATTCAATTATGCCATAACTTAAATTTATGAGCATTCAGCGTTTTGTATTTTTACTTGCACCTCATGATGAGTATGTTTTTAGATGTAAGAATTTTTTTTTTTTTTTTTGCCTCTTAATGTACGTAACAGCGCCAAACAGAAATAATGTTCTCTTCTTCTCTTGTAAGTGGAGGGGGTCGCTTCTTTTATCAAAGTAATACGGCTTACGGTCAACATAAGAATATCGCTGTCACACAAATGTCACATATGAAAGAAGGTTGGACAACCAACCGTTGTACATAAGTATCCGAGTAAATAGAAGATGACATATGACGTTATAAGAGCAAAAAAAAAACCTTTCCCGTTAAAAGATATTATTTGACGTAAAATTTAGCGCACCCGCTTACCGCCACGTAATATAGTAACTGGACGTTGTCACTCGCTCTACAAATCGCCCCAACAAGGTAAAAAGTAAAAATGCAAAGAATAAACATCGGTATAGGTAAATCGTCAGGTTGAATACTTTATAAATGACTTCGAAGAAGTGAATAAGTGCCGCAGCAGCGTCTAATGCAAACAGGCTCTGCCTGCTACGTACGGTGGTTGCATTAATCGGTCATGCGACGTACAAAGGCGTTCTTCGCTTTATGTATTGTTCGAAGAGAAATCAATGGCCTCAGAGGTGGCGATTATTCAACATTTGGCCCTGGTTCAGAAGCTCCTTCGGAAGCGAGAAGCCTTACGTGCTCGCGTCTGGCCGTATGAAAATCCAATGAAAGGCATCTCGGGACAAGGAACCCGCGGATAGGTGTGATTTGGTACGTGAGGGATATTTTTGGTTTTTGGCACGAGTTTATAAGCTCTTCGACAGTCGGCCTACATAAAATGAGACTCGCTCCACTCTAGGCACACGCGCATTCGACTGTTGCGCAATTTCGCCGTTTATACGTTGCTGCTGCCGCTACGCGCTCGCTCTCTTCTATTGTGTCTTCTGTTGCGTTTAAGCGAAAAGATCTTATGAGCGATAACGCGAATACGTATAAAAACATCTTTATTCATATTATAATAGCTGTGATTTTATTGGCTCTTACCGGCCGCACTCTGTCATCGAAGGCTCGAGCATTTAATTTTACAAAGAAGACTCCTTAATCTTGGAAAATCTATAGTGCATTTGCTGTGGATGGAAATGCCACTGGGAATGTATGGGTATAGACGAGGCGTAGCCAAATAATTATACTATCGGACCTAAATGCTGCTGCCCTAGTCATTCGGAATAAACTAACGAGATATTTTCCACTAACTATGTGTGAGTAATGTCGGCTGGCTATTAATAAATACTGCCAAGAGATCGTAGAAATGTGGATACTTGAAGGAAATTACGTAGCCATTGCTAAACATCTTACTTTTATTGGAAATATAGCATTTATTTATTCATTTTCTGTAATAAGCCCCATCCGTCCGAGATTCGACAATTATTTTATCCACAAATTATGCAGAATTAAATGGATAAATAATTGTCAATATGAAGTTCATGTGACGTCAATTTTATCAAATTTTAATTTCAAAGCTTCATATGATCTCTTATGTCTAATGTATGAATTCTTCATTATTGATATCACGATTATATGTTATATATAACTTGCAAACATATAAATTTTTGTATGATCGAAACTTGAACTTCGTTCAATTGTTAATAATACCTTAAAAAAGTAAGTAAATGATTGATAAAAATTTGTAAAAATAAAATTCCTCTTTGTAAAGTAACATAATATGGTTGCACAACGAGTAATTTAAATTGAAAACTTTAACAAAGACTTTATAGTAATGAACTCGTGTCATTTTTACCGTAGAGTAATTCTGTAATAATTTAAAATATATATTTTTTTTTCTCGATAAATATCGAAACTATCGATAAACCTATAAAATTTAAATCGGACATGCAATCAAGTTCTTTTAAACATGTAGATAATTAGCACCAAAATTGTCCTTACACAGCTGTTGTAGAAAGCCATGCAAACTATACTTTACTTAACTATCATTATATGCCACATTACTAATCATTATAATCGTAATTAATTCATATTTAGTCACTTGGAGGTAGAGTTATTAATAATATTAAATTTGTTAATACACTTTTAATCAATAATATTTATTAAACAAGACCTCACGGAGGCCATAAGTAATGTCGAGTAGATCGAACACTTAACAATGTATTACTACAATATTCAATTAGTTTCAAATGCTCAAGCTTTAATAAAATATTATTTACATTCGTCAAATGGAAAAAAAAACAAGGTTTAAAATGTAATTTATCATTCGATATTTATTCTTATAATGTATATTCTTACAAAATTACATTAAATTTCATGCAGATTTTAAATGATCAGGACAATAGAAAATATTTGGAGATATTACAATAAAAGTATCGTAAAAATATCAAATTCAAAGTCTTGACAAATAATGTGGAGTATGACGTAAAACGAATTGCTTTATATTCGCGCGATTGGCAATGATCGATCGATAGCACAACAATGATAATCGTAAAATCGCAGAAAGATTTCATCGAATTGACTTATATAAGCTAAAAAGGCAGGATTACCGTGTCAATAAATATGACATAATTTTGCGAATATGAATATTTTTTATGACTTGCGCCACGCAAGTAGTAAATATGCACATTTTCAAACGAAATTGCAAATTTATGCGCGACAGCAATGTTTAATTAATAGTCGAGTTGACTCTAACGGAACAGCAATTGTCAAAAGTTGTAAGAAAAGCGACAACTATTTCGGAATGCAGCAAAGGCTTGCGAATTTCCCGCAAGCTTTGGCATTAAATAAAAAGCGGTTGGCCAGTTGGTTAGCGTAGTAACGAGTCGTATCCCAATGTCAGGGAGGCACGCTCAAAGGTAGCCGCGTAAGAGGAAGATAGAGAGAGAGAGAGAGAGAGAGAGAGAGAGAGAGAGTGAGGAAAGACTCGGTGAGGGAGCGCTCGCCAAGTATGAAAAGCCTTGCGAGAGAGCTCGGAGTCGAGTCCGGACCCCGTGAAAAACCCCAACACAACAACGACAGCGAGACGAAGAAAGCGAGAATAACAAGAGGGAAGGTTCGCCGATGCGCTTGCGCCGAAATAAATGCAGCGGCGGGTCCGCCGGAGGCCGTTGCGCAACGCCCCCGGGTTTATGTGGCACGCGCGTGGCTACTTGGACCACGACGATTCCCTATTAGCCGGCGCGAGTCCGACGCGCGCATTGCGTAACTGCCCGCGCACTCCCTTTCGGTCGCCAATCAGCTGTTCGGTTTTAGTCCAAGCCCAGGAGTGCGCGGTATCGGGAGTGCGCGAGCGATGACACTCGCCTTCGTTCACCTTCGTCACTAGTTCCGCAACGCGATTTTTTTTACCGATCGTACGTGACTAAAAGGCGTCTGCACTCCTCCACGCAAATGGGTATTTACATTGATTGATGCGATTGTGTGGAGCGCCGGAGATCATCACGAACCGAGCGACCGAAGCCCTAACGACTAACGGTCTCTCTTAAAATTACCGCTGCCCTCTCTAACCAACCAACCTCTTCGTCATTTACCACTTTGACACCCTGCACGCCCCATATCGTGCCTATACCCTCCCCAGCCAAACTCGACCCAACCAAACCCAATCAAACCCAACCAAATCGAACCAAATCTACCCAAATCGAACCTTACCGAACTTAATCGAACCTAATCGAACCTAATCGAACCTAATCGAACCTAACCGAGACCAAGCCAACACGATCGTATTTATCCTATCACATCGTAAATTCCTCTGTCTACTTCACCAACCGCAGACGACGACCAATGTCTGTGCTTTAATCGGATTGAAAAGTTTTTCTGCCCCAAGGAGCATCGGTTGCAGTGCCGCCTGCCTTCTATCTATCTTCCATTTGTCGTAAAACACGTAACGTAACTTGTTCGCTCCTTGTGATTGATCCGTTCAGTGCTCTATAATAACGTCATATCCCCTTGTCAAACGTCCGTATGAGTTTTCCAGTTTTTCTCTCTCAAAACTTACCCTATCGAGTTACATTAACGTGGCTACAGGTGTTTTTTTCCCCTTGTTTAACCACATCATTTTTAGACACAGACAGACGTATGTAATAGTTTGAGGCGCCAGATTTTAACTTTCTTTGCTCCGTAACAATAATTTTTACGTCTATTTCGTGTTTGATGTTTTATGTTTTATCGCGAATAGTGACAATTCCGAATAATAAATAAATTGATTTAATCCGCATGTTATTTCCTATATTTTCATTGGACATTTGAACCTTGCCAGTACGTTATCGAAACATTTTGCTTTCTTATCAATTACAATGCGTAGGGTTCGTTCGAGCCCCTGTCGCATCGAACGTGCCGATACCTTCGCTTTATTGTTGTTCACAAAATTAATACAATGATTAACAGTCTGTCCACTAAGAGTACATTATTCTACCTATAAGATAAGTAATAAAATTATTTAGTACGATCAATATTCAATATGATAGAGCATAGTTGGGAAAAGTCCCTTATGGAAAATCGATCGCTTAACGAGTAATTTACAAATAACAGACAAGAGGAATATAAACTGATGCGAGGCCGATGCAGCGAAGAATCGATGACAAAGCACATCTGATGTCGATTTAGTGGAAATTTAAACACAACAAGGTTGCGACGTCTAAAGTACACGTCCGTAGACTCGATCTGTTGCTTATCGCAAAGAGCAAAATTTCGCACATCCTGGTTACTACATAATTAATGGATTCGGTCGTAATGGCCGAAGCTACCTCTACGCTAATGAAATTTCTCGTCAAATACTACGAGTTCTTCAGCGTCAAATTTTCGGTGAGCCGTACCCACATGCTTCGCGTATATTCGCGCTTTCTCTCAGTCGCACACGCTTGTTCGTGCTAATGCGCACAAAGCTCATATACACATGCATCGGAGCATCTTCGACTTATTCCTTCCGACTCTTTTCATTTGCCTTTGCCATTCGCTAATAGTAAAGCTTTTGTACCAATGTTCATTAAGCGCCTCCTTTATGAAACACAAAACTTGATTACATTGGATTCCACTGGCTTCTTTTCAATCAAATATCATTTGTTTCTTGCTCTTTCACTCTACTTTTTCCACGTGAGAAGGAGATTCCTCTGTGAATGAAAATCATACGATCAGTTTGTGTTTTTTCTTTCTTTCTTTTTTTTTTTTTTTTTTGTTTTTTTTTTGTTTTTGTTTACTTTGTATACGTGGCTTGTGCTTTTTTTTCATTATGTCTTTAATTTTTGTTTGTTTGTTAAAAGTAATATCATACTAACGCAGAAATAGTAGAAAGAGAGAGAGAAATTCTACTATTGCATAGTGAAATGGGATTATTGCATAAATCGAATGAGTCAATATGACATATCGCTACCAAAAAGATTTCGCTCTAGCACATAAAATAATCGCGTTAATGTTAGGCAATGGAAAACTGCTGTTGTTGTATGCCGCTCGGTTTACTTTATGATCTCTTAATGAGCTAATCTATCCGTAATGAGATTTTTATACGAAAACTCGTAAACACACGAGGAAAATGTAATATTTATGTATTAGCATAAATTACTCATGCAACCACAATTTAAAAATGATTTCATTATAGAATTTCTCTTTACAGCTTATTTATTATTTTATATTGCGTATATTATTTGTTACTGTTCCACTTAAAATTAAGAAGAAAAAGATTGAATTGAATGCAATCGTTACTTTATCTCTTAATCTTCCAATTCTTTGTCTACGATAGATATAAACAATAATTAATAATTTTCTTGATTCAATTGCATGGAATGCGGATTTAATGATAAGTTTACTTACATTGTGTGAGAATAGGTTTTAGTGATTTAGGTAATTTATTGTGCAATTTTTACAATATTTAAATATCAAGTTAATTTTAATGACGACTATATATGTATGACTCAGTGATTTGTCTTTCCTTTGTTATCAATTGACATAATAGAAATACGAAAAACAAAGAACTAAGATGTTTTATTATGATGTCTGCAGTTACAAGTGACAATTAGACAAGGTACAGCTGTATAACAAAAAGAGTGGGAAAAAAAGAAAGAAAATATCTAAAAATAAGACGAAAAAATCGAGTGATTATAAATTTGTGATTCACTATGGCAATGATAATATTAACCGTTAGATGAATCATGAAAAATGAAGAAAAAAAAAAATATATGAAAATTATTAAAACTCACTTCTATTATTCCCCCTTTTTAATAGGCAATTTGTTCTGTTTTCCTTATTACTTATGCGAAGACCTAAAAATTTATCGATTAAATAAGGTACGTAAGAAAGCTCGAGAGGAGAATGCTGACGTACAATAATTTACCAAAGAGTTCAAACAGTAAGCAAATTGCAAAAGCGATAGAGAAATTTAAATCTAAGGCATAAATTGAAATCGGCTACTAGTCTGCGCTATCGTTACAATTATACAAATATTTCAGATACGGAATGCAAGAAAATTTACGTCCAGAAAACTGAATATTGATATTATGTCGAGAATTATCGTGGTACTTTGTCGTTGCCAAATGGCAATGAACTAAAAATATCAAATGCCAGACTCGCATGAAACTGCAGCTTTTCGAAATAATTTTACACTTTATTATTTTATTGTGACCACTTATATTCCGAGCAATTCAACAATATTTTTAATTATAATATGAATATAATAAAAGTGGTTGGATATACTAAATGCTAGTTATTCGAATTATTTGCATATTATTCGTTATATTATATATTGTAATTGGATGGCGTATCGATAAATTCATCGAGTGTATATATGTTAGGTGAAGTGATATTATTAGATTCAGTAACGATCAAATTATTTTTCATTATTTAACGTTGTATTTAATAACACCTAAGAGGAAAGATTTCATTTCGTGCGGCTAAACATTATTTTTCGAAAACATTAACTATGCTAGCCATCGAATTCTATAATAAAAGTGCGATAAATTATTGCATTTCCGGACCACGGCTTCGCTTACCGATTATGTGTTGTTACGTTGTGGCATTAATCTTACACGTTCTCAGAAAAGTATTTCCTTTCCCTCGAGCCTTTCCAGATTTCATTGTTTCGCTATGCGCCTCCTCTCTACGCCATGGAAACCGACACGGAAAATCATTAGATATTAAATGACTATCCGTGCGTGTACTTCTTCTACCCAATCCCATCACTCCCTTATTTACAATGTGCATGTTAACAACGAGATTCTTTATTTTCCGATATATTTTCTAACCGTTCTACGAATATGCTAATTTTAGCTATTACTATTATTATAAATGAATAATTTTATACTTTACAAACATATTGAATTATTTTCGTCATACCTCCTATACACCTTAATATCAAGCTGCTTTTTACAAGAATGTAAATAAAATTTATCAACTAGTAGTACATCCTCGTATTTCGTTGTATTTACGTTATTTTTTTCGTAAATTTACACAATGTATTTATGGTATTAAACGTATCGTTTAAAATTCACTTTAAACTCGGTAGAAAATGATTTATTTCAACATTAGTCGGCTGTATTAGAAAAATATAATGAAATATTACTTGAAAAATTTACGCTTTTTTTGTACTTTGACATAAATAACGTAAGTATACCCAGTAATTTGTGAGTCAATAATGTGTGTCTATATATATATATATATATATATATATATATATATATATATATATCTTTTATGTATAACAAATGCATAGTCATTAGTATCTCGTTATAGATACATTATACACAGATACTTTAACCGGATCGTTTACAAAAATTAAAAACTGACATGGTTTATTTCATTACAAGGCAAATGAACTTATCCCTTGCTGCATTCCGCATTTACTTTGCATTTAATGTATATACACGCACATGTTAACAAAAGGACACATACGACACAGGATGAGTAGTGGCATAATAATAATTATGTTTATCCGTAGGTAGACTACGTATGCTATAATAAGCTAATTGACCCGTTATATTTTCGTTCTTCTTTGTAATCTTATTTTTATTCATTGTCTACGTCTTCGTCTACGTCTTCGTCTTCGTCTTCGTTGTATTTTTCACCGTAGCGCATGTCTTCCGTCGTACGTGCGAGATAAAACGAAACCGCGCATAAAAAGCCGTTCGCCGTTTTTAGAATTCGCATTGGCACTGACCCTCGACTGACTCTTTGTCGGCCTTTCCATGTACATAGGCGCGCATGACTTATGCGGAAATGTGCTTATGTAGCGAATGCGCAATGTCGAGTCTGCGCTTCAAAAGTTACTCCGACAATAGTGTTAGTTAGTGTCCGGTTTGTCATCCAATAGCGTCATCGATCGCTCGTTAAGAATTCGGTCGCTCAAAGGCATTTTAAGTGTCATAGAAATTCTCAACATTCAAATTGGAATATGCAATTTCGTAATGGCTTTAAGAAAGTTTTCTCCTCTACTTCTTCACAAGAATGTTGTATTTACAGATTGGGACGAATTTGCACATTGTGATCTGATAATGTAATTTGCTATTGCATAGGAATTTATTAACTTGGCAAATCAATTGCCAAACTTAATGAATTCTGGCTTAATGTTTAATTTACCCCAGATTTTATTTATTGGATTTTTCTCTTAAAATCGATGATTCAAGTCGAAGTAATATAACTGACAATTTGTAATGCTTCGATTATCTTTATAATCTTAATTAGTTTTCCTTATTTGTTAAGAATTTCAGCGTATAGTTATGCACATATTTTATACTACAAACCTGCAAATTTATCAATTTATTCGTAAACGGATTCATTTAAATCTTATATATATATATATATATATATATATGAATTAAAGCCGATAATATCGCCAATAATGATCGATCGTTTGGCTTTGTTAAGAAAAACAAAACAAAATAAAACAAAATACAAAACAAAAAAAGCAATCCCATAATTTTTGTCCGAGAGTTTGAAGGGGCAGAATGGAATTATGCGGCTTTTCGCTTTTGTTATTTCATAGTGCTGCATTGGTGTGCAGCTATTTTTTTTTTTACATACAACGCGTTCGTCGCTTCTTATAAAGGAGTCGGTACGAAGTGTTTATTGAGCCCATAACGGCGTAACAAAGAGAAACAAGAAGCTACGCTGGTCCAATGAACTTTACGAGCATTACGAGCATTACTCACAAGCGACAAAAGGGACAGTGCAGCTAATGCGTTATGCTGCCACTCGCTGCTACTGCTGCTGCTGCTGCTGCTGCTGCTGCTGCTGCTGCTGCTGCTGCTGCTGCTGCTGCTGCTGCTGCTGCTGCTGCTGCTGCTGCTGCTGCTGCTGCTGCTGCTGCTGCTGCTGCTGCTGCTGCTGCTGCTGCTGCTGCTGCTGCTGCTGCTGCTGCTGCTGCTGCTGCTGCTGCTGCTGCTGCTGCTGCTGCTGCTGCTGCTGCTGCTGCTGCTGCTGCTGCTGCTGCTGCTGCTGCTGCTGCTGCTGCTGCTGCTGCTGCTGCTGCTGCTGCTGCTGCTGCTGCTGCTGCTGCTGCTGCTGCTGCTGCTGCTGCTGCTGCTGCTGCTGCTGCTGCTGCTGCTGCTGCTGCTGCTGCTGCTGCTGCTGCTGCTGCTGCTGCTGCTGCTGCTGCTGCTGCTGCTGCTGCTGCTGCTGCTGCTGCTGCTGCTGCTGCTGCTGCTGCTGCTGCTGCTGCTGCTGCTGCTGCTGCTGCTGCTGCTGCTGCTGCTGCTGCTGCTGCTGCTGCTGCTGCTGCTGCTGCTGCTGCTGCTGCTGTTGCTGCTGGTGCTGCTGCTCCTGTTGCACCAAATGATTCTGTGCACTCGCTCTCGTCAATCACGATGTTACAAAGGCATGCATTGCTGTGCATTGGCTAAGACATTCCGCATTCTAAAAATAATCATTTAGACTATGATTTCCACAAAAAATTTATTATGCTCAATGGCAATCATGAAATCCGTCACTTATCACGTATGCTGATCGTCGATACATAATCGCTCGCATGTATCATTATACAGCATTATCATATTTAATAATTGTAAGAGTGATTCTTGTTACTAAACTATTATTACGCACTCAAATCTATCCAGTACGTTCTGTAAATTTCAATTTTAACAAAATTTCAAGCATTTTCATTGTAAAATACCCCAAGGTCGTTTGTGTTATAAATGTGTTTGCTCATGCGTGTCTCTTAAATAGCTTGAAAAATCAACTAAATTAATGTATTTAATATTTTCTGTTTCAGGTAAGTCATCGCGAAAAAGAATCAAGTAACAAAGAAATTAGTAAAGGTGGTAAGTTTAACGTAATAAGAGATTAATATTTATTGACCTCGTAGTTCATTTACCGAAAGCAGCTCAATTAATGAGTAAGCCAACAAGTCAATGAGTCACGCGGTCTATATTCGAATAATTTCAAACTATAGCAAAAAAAAAAAAAAAATTAGAAAGAAATTTAAAATATTAATAAAATAACTGGAGCGTGCAAATAACTATAAAAGTAATAAAATCACTCCCATAATTCCTTCAATTTCCCTTAGTATTCATATTTGTCTGACTCGAGTACACAGCGAATGATTAATAGGCGAAACAAAATATTAATTATAATTTAGAAATATTTTCATTTTTATAAAAATATTGTTTACTAGTTATTTTATATAAAGACATATCATATATTATGATATGGCATGTGTTATATAATATTATTAAACGATGACTCGAGAATGGAAAAATATTGCTCCACAATGGCAATTGATGCATTCCATTAGATTATTATTACAATTGTTATCAATTGATGTGGAATAATGCCATTACCATCTTTGTTAACTTTTGAATTTTAAGCTAATAAATATATTTTGATATCCAAGCACCGCGTCAATGACAATGACAATTTGTATAAACTAAAAGCACCGATAAAGCAATTTGTCTTCCCTATAAGTATTTCCGTTGTGTGTAAAGTGACATATTACGATGATTCATAGTAGATTCAAGATGACGGGAAAGCTGTTATTTATTTGCATCATTAACACGGTATGAAAGGACTATCTCGTAAGTGTTGGGACGAATAATTCAATGTAGGCGATAGAACCCGAATGGGCCTAGCTTTACATAATCCATCTAATAATAGTAAAAATTTTATAATTATTGATATTCTGCGTACCGCAATGCCATAACAGGCGTCGATCGCTACTATATATATATGGTTATGATGGTAATGGTGATGATGAAAGCTTATTGATGCCTAATTTGAAGTTTCGTAAACTACAAACAATTGAAAGTGTATCTATCATTGTAGTAATTCGAGTTTCGAAATTGCTGCTTTGAATTGCATTTATATAACTTGCTTTGTGTTTTTCCATTTTTACCAACTTTCATTCCAAGTGAAAAATTTTATTACATTACTATACAACATGGAATGAAAGCTTGGAAAAAGAAAAAATATTGGAATCTATATTTGTTTAAATAGCACATAAAGGGAATTTAAAAATCGATGCCGTTCATTTCTTCACTCAAGATTATTCTCACACATATCAATATACATATTCTTACGTACATGCATACATGCGTATAGTCGCGCGCGCGTTCACGATGCACGGACACGTGTATGCATATGTGTATACGCTAGTTAGTAATTAGATTAAACAATACTTTTACATTTATGTTTAATTTATTCGTTCGGCTATAAAAATTCCTTATATTCATACAATTAAGGAATTAAGGAATGGACTGGGAAAACTAAAAGTATAAATCTGTTTAACTTAATAAAAGAGAAAATCGTATACGCTGAAAGTATTTAATGTATTTATGTTTAATTTTATTTGAATTTTAAGTCGAAGAGTTTGAAACGCTCAAGCATAAGTAATGATTCGATTTATATTTCACACGTATTTTGAATACGTATTGTATGATATTTATAAATATTATGTATTTTCAACTAATAAAAATCCATGTATAGATAAAGTAGCCTTACATTGAAATGAAAGAAAAAGCTTTATTTTTAACGGTGACACGAAAAAACAATCGACCAATTTATATTTTAATATTTACGAATGTATATTGCATTGTTATGAAAAAGCTCGCCTCTTGTGCTCGATAATTTATGCAAGAACAAACGGTCTTATAATACATTATCGCAAATTCGATTTGATGGAAGTGCGCATGAAAGAAAGAGAGTGTGACGGAGGGGCGGGGGTGGATGGGTGGGATTGAGAAGGCAGATTTAAATAAAGTGCAAACACTTTGGGACGATTAGATATGAATTAATGGGAGGTCGAGTGAATTAGGTGGATTGGATATGTGTCGAAGCGGCAGAAATAAGTTTAAAGTGCGCGTCGGTGAATCTCGAAAGCGTTGGATTTAGAACTTAAGGAGGTCGAATCTGTGGATGGATGGATAGCCTTGACATACGAGCGTCCGTATTCGGACGGTCTGTCGCGCATGTGTACCTGCGTCCATCCGATGCGCGCATTCATGCGCGGCTCTCGCCGAATGCGACACGATCCGTGTATACGTATGCCTTAGTTCTTCCTGCCTATCTCTTCCCGCGGCTAACTCCATGTATTAACATGTTTGCTCGAATATACCAGTGCACTTGGACCAGCGCGCCCAATCGGCCACGAAGAACCGTATTGGCTTTCGGTTCCTGCTAGCCTTTCCCCCCCCCCCCTCTCTCTCTCTCTCCGCCCACGCCGCCCCTCGCTTTCATGCTCATTCGGGCGTATGAAAGCTCGCGTGCTGCATTATCGTCTTAACGAGCTATGCACCAGTCGCCACCTTCATTCAAGTCGAGCTTCAATTCGCGTCTCGCGCCACTGCCTCGACGTTTGCTTTCATTTCCATCTTTATTTCTTCCCATTCCGTGCGCGACTACAATACGTGTAAATCTCCGATTCTCTATTTTACGACTTGGGCTCGAAAGACGCTAACTACGTAGCACTTTGCACTTTGTTAAAATCGCTCGTGGTGTTTTTAAGGAGGCGGGGGAGAACCCTTTCGAAGCTTTATCAGTCAGCGAGCGCGGCTCGTTTGCGACGGGGAAGATAATATATTTCCAACTAGATAATGGCGAATCTTACACATTTTTCTCTAGCGATAGCGCCCCGATGTTTATCATGCGCGATGCTCCGTTATGTTTGCTTTTTTATATAACGCTAATGCACATTCCCAAGTGACTTGAGAAATGTTCTTAAAAATTCTTATACGTAACACGAACGAATATAAATCATTTATACTAAAATATAATATGCTTTTTATCTATTTTTTATCTATATGAATTTTATATTTGAGCCCCGATTGTAGAATTTACTTTTAAATCGTACGTTGCATCATGAAAATACTCGACGCGTATACACATTACTTCTTTCATTTTTACCTCGCATACTTAATAGGCTTCGTAGCTTCGCACTTGAAAAAACATACAAGAACATAGAAGAAGAATAATCGCTGGCGAACAGATCGAATTCGATAAGGAATTCAGCGGTGGGAATTCTAAAATAACAATAAGTGGTCAAATGTTAATATTTGCATTAGCGCTTTCAAATCGTCCTTAGGTATTTTGCAATTTCAAAGCGCAACTAAATCACGGATCTCAAATTGATTCTATCGCCTCGTATAAATAGTATTTATTACCAATTACGACACCATGTCACGCTCGACACTTTGGAAAATTCAAGCGCGAATGCATTGACCGCTTATCGTTCGACAAACACTATCGACGGCGCTTTTATCTTCTGTGAGGCGCGTTGGCACGCGAAGACTTACGTTTATCCTCCTCCGAGTTGACTATATATATACATATATATATATATATATGACGTATAAAATTTTCTTCTTTTCCGGCTTCTTTCCCGTACTGAGCAGCGAGCGAGTCTTTTGCGCGGCGGCCCCGACTGTTATTGCGCTAAGCGGTCGGTCGGCCGGTCGGTCGGTCGGTCGGTCGATCGGTCGGTCGGTCGGTCGGCTCAAGTGCGTCAAATGGAAAAGTCATCCGTGTAAGTGCGGCCCCAAGTTATGGAGAGACAATAATGGGTGCGTGCGCGCGCGGGAGAGGGACAATCGCCTAAAACGGGGAACCGCGATCTGGAAACTAGAACTCGAGCGACTTAACGAAGAGACAGCCTGGCGCGCTCGCGACATAAATGCAACCGAGCTCGTCACGTCGGCTGCCGCGAGAATACCGGCCCCTGTTAGCCTTTTACGACTTTTACGATTTTTCCAAGAAGAATAAAAGTAACGACGGACAACTCGGGCGCCTTTCTCGCCCACAACGCAATCCTCACGCCTTAATCTCGCGCGCCGCTTAATTTCAACGCCGATCGCAGAGGCGGTCGCGTCGCCGATTTACAACAATGGCTTCATCGATTTTTCACCACTACCATCACCCCCCCCTCTCTCTCTCTCCCCCAACGAGCCCGACTCGCTTTTCTCCTTTCGTATGCGCGCTGTGCCAGCGACACATCCTCGCAAGTATTAATAAGACTCGAGAAATCATCACGGTGCGCTTTTTATTTCCTTTTATTGTGGGAGCGATGCCAGACATTCCCGGCACTTTGTTAAAACAAAGAACTACAAATACAATTGAAGAGCAGCAAGAAAATCAATGTACACAGTCGCTGTGCAAGGATTTTTCAGCTGGTGAAGATTTCCACTACTTTCCACTATGCGGCCCCCAGTCTTAGCAACGCATTACTCCTTAATTACCTCCGCGGATGCACTTATGGCGTACGTCTAAGAGTCGCGGTAAACAAATTCTCCTGCAAATGTCGATCCACCCACCATAAGGGTGTTTTTTTGTCGTTGTGTGGATAGGAGCACCGACGTAATCGATATTTTTCTGTGACGATCATTGCCGCGCGCCATATTGTAATTAAATAAAGAGAACAAATTTAACGAGTGGCTGAACACATCAACGCTTAAATAATGCAAGCCCAATGCCGGTAAAAGTAAGAAGAAATTGCAGGGCTTTGGCTTTCGCGACTCGAGTGCAACTACGCATGCAGAGAACGATTTTCCGATATTGGCAAAACTCCCGACTTCAGCAGTCAAGAACAACAATCCCGACTAAAGAAGAAATAAGCCAAGGTGTTGTAATGGTTAATCACCTATGGCTCGTACCCGCATCAGAGGAGCCTATCAATCGAGGATCAGCTCGGACAGTGGTTCTCAAGCCTTGGGCGTCCCTCCTCATACAAATCTCAAGCGAAAAAAGAGTCTTACAAATCGCGAAGCTCGTGTTTTAATCTTATCGGAGCCGTCGCCGTCGCCGTTGTCGTTGTCGTTGTCGTTGTCGTTGTCGTTGTCGTTGCCGTCGCCGCTTTCTCCAGGCGCGTTGCGACGTGCCAAAAGGCGCGCGCGCGCCTATCTCCACGAGGCAGGACGTTTTACCGCTCGGCAGATCCTCCCAAGATCTTTCGTGGCTAGGATCGCCGAAAGGATTGCGATTGGTGACGGGAGGAGCGACAGAGAGAGGGGGGGGAGGCCGACGCACACTGCCTAAGTGTTGGAACGCGGTAATATCGTAGGAAACACGCGTGTCCGGCTGAGGCTCGTAGCTTTATCAGTCAAAGCACTCTAGGGAGACCTAGACGATTGTTTTTCCCGATCGAGCAGCTCTCGCCGACCAACACTTTCCAAAAGGACGAACGAGTTATTATTCCTGGTTCGCTTTTTTGTCCGGTGCAGTTTCTTCGCGCGTGCGTTTAATCGGCACAAGGGATCGGTGCCCCGTGAGCCATCGTTAAATCATTGTAAAAGAGCTTCGTTATTACCACTAATGCTAACTGTAAAATTATCAATGTCCGTTATCGTGGCTCGTAATGGCCGATTTCAGCTTTGCCCGAGCTTTTACATTAACAATGCTCGTTTGCTTTTCAATGGAGATTGGTGAACAAACGTTTGCCTTAAGAACTACATACATCGTTAAAGCTTGATTATCGTGCAATTTCGACAATTAATTATTTAAATGTTTAACGGCTTGATTGTGAGCTTGGATTGCCGTAGTAGCTTGGGGAGAGGGGTGGATGACAAATATGATTTATAACCTGACGGAGTAATGTTAACTAACATGTACCTGATCGATGTCGGAAGCGGCAAGAATCATCCGCTTGTAAATCAATGGAGATATTTATTTCGAAGCACCTGTGACCCGTGTAAGTACCATGTGTCACTTTCGGTGGACAAATTGCTTATACCCGTCACGTTCTCGTGAAATTTATTCGAAAAAACTTGATTCTTAGTAATGCACGAGCCGCGTAACTATTTGTATTAGAATAGCATATGCAGGTGAGCGGGCACGAAGGTAGCCAATGTAAAGTCAGTTCCGGTTTGGTAAGGCAGATCACGCGTAAAAAGATCTTTCACTATTTTTCTCGCTGGCGTGCATCGTAATGCTCACGTATTGTATTAATAACGAATGTGAAAGAGAAACGAAAATAATATTACCAATGAACGAGCGCAACTCAGCATCGGCGTAAATGACATTCATAAAATAATAACAACGCGGCAATAAAGTAAATCGGGCATAGCAGGAAGAGAGGCGGGTGTAGATAAAAAATTGAGTTCATCGTTAAAAAGGGAATGGCAGCTGATACGAATGAAACAAAGGATGAGAGGAAAATAAGTAAAATAAAGAGGAGAGTGGATTCTCGTTATGCTGGCGTCGTCGGGGCCTCTTTTGGGTTTTGTGCGCGAAAGAGCGAACGGGCGCATCGGTACGTAACCGTAAACATGCTAATTTTTCTCCGAGTTTCTGGCGCGTTCGCGTATGATGGTCCGCTTTTCCCGGTATTAACGAGTTAACGAGAGTGTGACGTATCGTGAAAAGGACGGTGAGTGACGTAGGCTGGAGATCCAGTGATTCGTCATCGCTTTCTCTCTTTCGTGAATTTGCGGGAGACGCGTTTACTGCCCTCGTTACAGCTGTTGCTACCGATCATAATTAAGAAATTTTATTCCATTCGATTCTGCTAGGTGTCACCTCCGTTCCTCGCCTATTACTCACTTGTTTATCGGAATCTTTCAGCCCATTACGTAGTATTGCCGCAGCCATAAAAGCATAACTAATAGTAAGAACAACTAATAGTATTCTGATAAATTAATGTTTGTTCTCTGCTGGATTTGAATTACGCTGACAGAATTGAATAAATTCATTGTCGATAAACACTGACAAATTACGATTATTACGCGCAGTAATAATATTTTCACTCATTATGATTATTATTATTGTTGTTGTCGTTGTTGTCGTTGTTGTTGTTGTTGTTGTTGTTGTTGTTGTTGTTGTTGTTGTTGATGTTGCCGTTGTTGTCGTCGTTATTATAGAATGCGATAGTAACGTAGATATAATATTTGCAATAGTTTAACAATAAAATAACAAGGCTGCTTGCGGATTAAACATATTCTGAAATACGCAATAAGAAAAATCATTTTCACTTAATTATTTGTAAATTTGTAGCTACATCTGATAAGCGATATAACGAGGCTACGCCATTTGTTTAAACATACAATATTTTAAATCATAATGCCTCGGTTATTTTCACAAGTAAATAATAGTCTCGTACATCACTTTCGTGGCAAAATTTTTGTATTAAAATCATATTTGCCGTATTAATGGCAAATTCGGTCATACTACTAACGATACCTTTCTCAGTAATCTTTGCATAAACATTTTCCATGCATATGTACATGCGCTTACGTAAAGAATGATAATCACTCGTAAAGATCTTGAGAAATCATTAAGCGGAAGTTTCCGATGAGCCCTTCGTTATAATGTCACAACACTCTACGACACTCATTAAAAGCACTAAACTCGTAACGTAATAACGACTTTAAAGTATAAGATATAATTACGGCAGGACTTTGAAGTACAGTGGCCTTATCGCGTTGCTCCGTGTATTTTGAAAATCGAAAAGTAAGAAAGAAAACCGAGCCTTGATTACCCTCCTGCGATAACTAAATCTTTAAGCTTTAAGTTTTTGTTGCTTATTTATGTCATGAACTCGAAATTCTAATAGACTATCCCCGTCACGTAATGGCAACGGCTCATAACGGCTCCGATAGCCGAATTTGTGAACCCGTTCAAAGTCCTCGGGACTTTCGCATGAAAATCACAACGTGTATTGTGTCACCTATACGCCCATGATTCTCCTGTCGCTCATTGACGCTCTGTGCGCACACGCTCGTCGAGCTCATTGATTTTAAGCCTCCGACGATGAAAAAACTTTGCTTTAGGCAATTGATTTTCTTATGCCCACCTACGGATAATCAAAGAACGTTCTTCCACACGTCTAACCTTCGATCACATGACCAGTAGGCCTTACAGCCCCATCGTTAATAATTAATTACCTTACATCACTGCCAATAAGTTGGCCATTCATTTTGTTTTTTTTTTTTGTTTTGTTTTGTTTTTTTTTTTAATATAAAGAGAACCTGTGCGATTATTGTTCCAAAACATTAAGAGAAATCTCGACTGCGAAGATCGCGATACTTTCGCGTCCAGTCACTCGACGTATTTATCTAAGTGGCGATGGATCTGATGACATTAAAGCGAGATAATATTTAACGCGGATGCACGACTCAAAAGTTACATTCACTCGTTTATCTGCCTGCTTTTCGACACGCGACGATCGTAATATGTCGAATAAATATTTATTTATGTAAGTGACACGAGAGCCTCTCCAGGAGGAGGTGGTCGTGGAAAACGAAAGGACAAACGAAATGGGAGGAGGAGGGGAGAGATCTATAAATTAAGTAAACAGTCTCTGTCAAAGCTATCGTTGAAGTAAGAGACTCGAAGCTACTTGTCGGGTGTCGTATAAGCACAACCAAGAGTACATAAAAAAAAAAAAAGGAGAGAAACGCATAGCGAAGGGGGGAAGACTTTGCCATAACCTGACTCTTCCGTCCTTTGTTAAGGCCAGCGAAAGACGCGCTTTGGTTGTGATGGTGTTTGGTCGGGAATGGTTGTTCGCCAACCTCTTCCGCGTGACCCGATTTTCCTCGAGACTTCATCGGGATGCAACAAATGCCGCTCCGATCGTTGCCCAAGATTCTCTAGCTTTAACTTACGGGAGTCGCGCAGCTTCCGACCTCACGCTCACGATTCGCTTAATCCTTATGTAAACAGTCGCTTTACCGCTGCTCCGTTTTTCCTCAAGCTCATTCTCCTTGGAATGGAACGGGCGCTCGATTGTTAAGAGAAAGATCCTCTCTCGTGGGTGATGCACCTTCGTTTTAGCTTTTACAAACTCAGCCGATCGAGATACGGTGGAGGCGTTTTTACAACATTCCTCGGAGCTTCGTAGCGACAGGGGACGCGAGCTTTTAAAATTTTATCGTAAACTTCTCTTCGAGAATGCATACGCGCTATTAACACAACATTATACGCTATCGTTAAAGAAAATAAATGTCAACACAAGCTGCCTCGAATTTCCGACTTTAATAAAATCATTATACATCACATTATATGGCTCTAAATCAATCTTATCAATATTAAAAAATATATATATATATATATATATATATATATATATATATTAATCGCCTACATTCTTTGTATGAAAATCGATGTGGAACATATTGTTCGTTGTATATTAAACTATCAGCTTCTAGGTATGATGTGGAAGAGCCTAAGGTATTTAAGAAATCAATCTTTTTAGCATACACAAGAGTATATATTAAATTATATTATTTATAATTATTTGAATAAGTTTTCTTATTAAATAATACTATAGGTAGTTTTTCTGGGATTTCTTAAATAAATATCTCAGTATGCATGCTTATGTGTGCACAGGCCGAGCAAACGATATTCAAAATGAATGATAAAGGCATTTATGGAAATGTTCAACTAGAATACGATAAATATTTATCATTTGACCAATGCTATACACCTACAAAGTAGTAGTATTATCTTTAAAGAATTTCAATGCTTCCTTTAACAATATTTAATCAACAACATTGCTTGTAGTATTAATAAAAACAATATAATTTAGTAACGTTTGATGTTAAAAATTAGTGAATAACGATGATATATTATAGACATATACACGCGCGCGCGCGCGCGCACGCACACAAACACACACGCACCTAAATATTTAAGATTTGGAATTTTTTAATGATATTTTAGCCAACCTTTGTGGACTTTGATTGTCTGATAATTGAAGATGTAAATATTAACAATTTTTTCAAAACCAGATTACGTTTTGTCATTGTTTTTGTTTTCGTGCAGAATGTCGGGTAAAGCGAGATGAAAAGTCGATTGAGGTGACCCACTTATTGAAACGGTAATTAATTTATGCGTTATGCACAGAAACTTTAGAATCGCTTGGACTCAACGAACCAATTAGTGGATCCATCTAACTCAAGATACACGATAATAGAGAGTAAAAATAGCGATATCGGGACGTCGTATCGTCGTCATTGTTCTCAGTCGTATGAATGCCCCCTCCCGCCGGCCGCAATTCAGCCCCCACCATCCGCTGACTAGCGTAAGTCGATTACTGTCATCGCAGTGGCGCAAGCATCGATTTTAAATACCGCGTGTCTACATGGGCCCTATATGTATGTATGCATGCGCCTCGAAATCCAGCTGCGGTGTTTTCTTTCTTCATATGGAAAGTACGGAGTCCGAGTGTAATGCTATACGACGCACATGTTGCCGCCCAGCGAGAGTAATAAACTGAAATAAAATAAAGTAAATTAAAATAAAATCGCATTGTCGCGAGTTGTCGACTGATATTAATTATCGATTTGATTTCTGCGAATAGCGCACTTTCGCGCTAATGAGAAAATCGAACGCGTTACTCGCCACCTCGATGGCTGATGGATACTCAGTCTGAGTTTTGAAACGGCACTTTTTCATGCTACGACAAGCTCCGATCGCCGTTTCATCCGAACTGACCAAGTTCCCTCGCGCGAATGACCTTACTCCGCGCTAGCAGGTAGAGTTATTCAAAAACTTTTAAAGTCTCAATTTTACTTTAAAATTCGTTGATTCTCGTGCTTCCCTACAGCCTTTACCCACCTCGTAGCCTTCTTTTTACAAAACATACCAAAATATCTTTTTCTCTTAGATTAGATTAACCGCTTTTTCTTCTTTTCTTCTTCATTTTTCTTTCTATCCTTTTTTCTTCTTTTTCTTTTTCTTTTTTTTCTTTTTTTGTTATCTCGCAGTATTATATTTACGTATCAAATAGACATTACTGATATACGTGCTGCTTGAAATACACGTTCCGGTTGAGCTATACTTTTTGGATATAACGGATCAACCTCGAATGGACTCTCACATAATTCCCACTTGTCGACTTTGGCTGACACTCTTGTTGAATGTTGAAGGCACATAAAAATACGGGACAGCCAGTGCCGCTCCTCGATCCCGGAAACACATGCACTCGCCAAACGATATACGAGAATTTCAAATATCGAATATCGCATGGAAAACGGTAGCCGAATTATATAAGGCTCGTTGAGCGTAATTGGAAAATGCAAAGTCTACGATAGGAGGGAGTTGCGAATGTGGACGAAGGTGAATAATTTCCGTCTTATCCAGATGGGAAGCTCTTTGGCTTTTGACTCTTGAACAGCCCTCGAGAGCCCCTGCGCGCTGGTAAACGTAAACGCATGTGAAAATGTAAACAAAAACAGCGAGGTGAGCGAGTGTGTGGGCAGCGAGCAATAGAGAGCGAAAGAGAAGGTTGGAAAATTTTCTCTCCCGAAGCTCGAACGCGTAATTGGGCCCGAGCGAGATGCCTCGGCTTCTCGCATAAAGCCAGCGGACTTATTGCTCGAATTGGGGCGTTCGTATGTCCGATGTGGTGCGCGGAATCGCGATAATAAATCCCGAACTCGAGGAACATCGTCGACCGATCGACGAGCGTTATTATCGTTCATAAGGGGGAGGTATGCGGAGGAGTGAGAAGGCGAGAAGACGGATGACGAGTGCCGAGCGATCGATGCGACGGTAGTGATCTTCCCTCGAGGATGCTGAGACCATTGCGGACTCAGGTCCCGGAAAAGCTGGTTCACACGTGTCCTCCTCTGGCTGCGCGACGCACGTGTGCACAACTCTAGAATTGTCGGTAGTGGCGTTAATGGGAGGGCAGGAGGGGGGACAAAGTCGAGAGAGAGAGAGAGAGCCCCCTCCCCTCCCCTTCCCCAATCGTCGGAACAGCGGCGGTGACGGCGACGACGACGACAGCGGTAGCGGTAGCGGCAGCGGCAGCGGCGGCGGCTACGGCGGCAGCAGCGGCGGCGGCGGCGGCATCGATGGCGGTGGTGACGGTGGCGGCAACAGCACCAGCAGCAGCAGCAGCAGCAGCGGTGGTGGCAGCAGCAGCAGCAGCAGCAGCAGCAGCAGCAGCAACCAGCAACAAGCAACTACCGCTGGCAGCAGCTACAACGCTACAACGTCGAGTAGGGGATAGATGTGCTCGACTGGCCGGAGTCGCGCGGCTCTCCGTTAGTAAGTGGCCGCCGCGCAGTCAGTCGGTCGCTCGGTTGCCCTGTCAGCCGACGCCGAGGTTCGCCGCGTGTTTGCGCGGGCCCCGTGACGCCCAGCTTCGGGTACACGTGTGCGCTCCTTGCCCTTTACCAGGATGCCCAGCCAGACGACCACGATCCTGCTCAAGTGCTCGATGGTCGACGTGCCGGCTGTCAACCACGTCAGGCTCAAGTCGATTTACGACGTGAGTAGCAGCTACTTGTTTGATTAGGCCCGCCACGGCCAGGTTCCCTGCATTCGACATCCCTTTTGCCGCTTATTGGTTGCTGTATGTAGGGCTGACGACGCGGAACTTGCCGCCCTCTTACCAATTACGTTTGTAGACGGGATTTTTCCAGCGGTTCCCCCTCCCGCGCTGTGACCGATCGCCTCGTGTATGCCTCGCGTCACCAAAATACGCGAGCAACGACATTTAGATACACGCCCCTCGCGTTCGAGTAAGGAACCAAAGTCACGTACTCCAGTTGCTTGGCTTTCGAGCGATCAATGCTAAACGGTGTGCGCCAACAATTATCCAGTGCTTTATTGACAAAATCGCAAACGAAGTTAGTTGAAGCGATCTCGGACAACCAGCCAACTTGCGAAACAACCATTTACCCGAGAACGAATCTATCGAAAATTTCACGCATACATTTGCCTAGCTGAGCGTGTTGTTATCCGGACATTGGAGAGAGAGAGAGAGAGAGAGAGAGAGTGAGAGGTGTGTGTGCTTTTCAAACCGCTGTCTATCTTTGCACATAGATAGGGAAGCGAACGAGTTGACTATGCTTTCGATATCGGTAAAGTAAACGCGAGTTCTGTCTGCGTTGTAATGCCATTTCACCATTCGGTGAGAAAATTAAATGTTAAACACTGCCGTGTAATCATCAGGCAGAAAAAGCGTTTCATTTTACCGAGGCGCATGTAACTTTTAGAAAACAGGTTATTTGTCAGTGACCGGTAAATATTCTCGTTAGTGCTGTTAAATTTGATGTGATGTCGTGCAAGGAAAGCAGCGTACACGGTCCATCACCCGTATGCCCCGAAATAAGATTATTTGTTTTTCCAAGGCGTCTTTCTATGAGTTTCCAACTTTTCACCGCACGAAAAGCGAACGTAAACACATAAATTACAGGTGATAATTAATCGATCGAGGGCAACCACAAAAGAGAGCGGGAAGCAGTTTTATAGATAGGTTTTTATAGATTGAGAGAACCATGGGAGGACCACCATATAGTTCACACGTTAAAACAAAGAAGCAATATATGCGGCGAGTTCTTCTTTTTTTTGGCTTTTTCTTCTTTCTTCTTCTTATTTTCCTTTAAAAATCCAAGGCAGGAACGTCTCTTGGTTGTAAAGTCGAAGAGCCGAACTGGGGGGGGGGGGGGGGGCCGGGGGGGGGGGGGGGGGGGGGGGGGGGGGGGGGGGGGGGGGGGGGGGGGGGGGATGGGGGCGCCTCTTCCCTACCTGGACAATATTTCGAGCGGATACAAGTAAGCGGCGTAAGGTGGCAAGCGAAGATGGAGAGAATACGCGGACGCGCGCGTGTGTGTGCGTGCGCGCGTGCGGACGAGGGATGACGAGAGGGAGACGAGGTAGGAGAGATCGCTTTGAAATGATTTTCTCGGAAACATAGGCCGATCAACAAGACCTAGCCTTCCTTCATTGAAGAAAGAGTAGTAGTCTTTGCTAGCATGTTAGAGAGAATGAGGGAAGAGAAGAGAGAGAGAGAGAGAGAGAGAGAGAGAGAGAGAGAGAGAGAGAGAGAGAGAGAGAGAGATAGAGAGAGCTAGATTAAGAGACAGTGACTGAGTGCGTGCGTGCGTGTATATGTTTCTTTGTGTGAGGGAGAAAGGGAGGAGCGAAGAAGAGGAGGGGCAACGTCGAACAATGATGATCGCTCGCCCTGAGCGATCCATCGCTACGTTGACGCACTGAGCAAACTCAACCGATACATTTCCTATTCTCTCTGTTACGTAGCTTTAAGGAGGGGAGGATGCTTTTTAGGGATTAGCTCGATGGATAAGCTCAATCGACGTGTTTCTATTCCCCTTGCAATGACTACGAGAGGAATTAGTCAGCCCGGAGTGAATTATCAACATTAGTTTCTTAACGGTAATGGAAGACAGATGCGATATCGTTCAAATAACGACACTCATAACCGACGTGTTATCCCTTGGCTAACCAAGCTTCGGTTATCTAGTCATAACAATAATCTATCGGAGACGTACCAGTCAAAAGCTTTACTATACACTCCTGCCGATTTCTAGGATCATATAACGCTTTTCACTTCATGTTTAATTGTGAATTTATGTAAGCAAGGCAAGTTCAAATTGCTTTAAATAGAAACCAATCGAAAATATCGTCTCCAATTGGATAGCCACAGCACATATAATGTAGAGGAATATATCAAGAAATATATTTAAGGAGCGACAGTGGATTATAATATTCGGAGTATTTGTGCATTTGGAGAGTTGTAAGTTGACTCTAGAAACCTATGCATCACTAAGTGGCTCATTTACGTACGACTACTTTACGATGCTCTTTTTCTCTCAAGCATGGACGATAGAGAGAGAGAGAGAGAGAGAGAGAGAGAGACGGGGGGGGGAGCACACCTAGGTGCGCGGTACCTCATTATATATAAGAGTGAAAAATTGTAACGATAATTTGCAAAAATCGATTGTCATTCGATTGTCGAACCGCGCACAAACTAATTAACGCCGCTTCTAAGCTCTTTAGAAATGTCTTTTTAATGAGAATATTTGCGTGGCTCTAATCGCCGGTATGTTGGGAAAGTTTATGCGACGAGTCCCGAGGAGAAAGAGAGTACAAAGGTAATTTTCTCATCGGCGAGCTTATCCTACCTCCCACCTCCTTCTTCCTACGTTCGTATCTATTCTTAATGTATGAGAGGAGAATCGGCAACAAAGCTGCGGTAGGAGCAGCATCTGCACCGGTACCAACTCCAGCAGTAACAGCATATTTTATAGGATAATTTAGCGGGGCCAGCAAAAAGAAGCGATTCGCGGCGTCGGCGTTATCGAGCGAACGGGATGCCGCGGCTACGGTGGTCTAGACTCATCCTCGTTGGAAGGGCCGTTTAATGGCATTAGAGAAGAGAGAAGAGAGAAGAAAGAAGAGATAGATAGATAGATGGATATATATATATATATATAGAGAGAGAGAGAGAGAGAGAGAGAGAGAATGAGTAAGTGAGTGAGTGAGTGAGTGAGTGAGTAGGCGAGCGTCGTTAACGTTCACCTCCTTCACCGCGAAAAAGACGCGTGTCGCTTGCGGGGATGTGCTGGCAGCAGGTAGAGATGCCCAAGACGACTTTCGAGTCGCGCCTTTCATGAGGACGGGAGGCAAGAGCCCGAGGGACGCCGAGGGTCAGACGTTTTCTCCGCTTTCTTGTTTGTAGCCTTTTATCACGCGCCTCCTGGAGTTTCTATTTTTCAAGCGATTGCCGAGCCAAGTGACACCTTTTTAACACCTGCGTGTCGTCGTCGCGTTGTAAATACTGGATGAGCGAGAAAGCGAGGCTCGCCTCATGGGCCGGCTTCCTCTTCTCCACTTTTCTCGCCCGTTGGTTGGTATCCAATCAATAATGGACAAATCCTCCTGCCCAGTTCTTGTATCAATTTACGACGGCTCATTTTATCATTTCTTCCCCGATCGCTCTGCCATCGTGAAAGTGATTTCACCACCAGTTGCTCTAAATCCGCCAAAACTAGTTGTCGGTAGTGGTTGGCGGGAGGGGGGGGGCTCGCTCACAAAGCACCCACCAATTCACAAAAGTTTTTATAAAAATGCGTTCGCGCCTGCTCGTATCAGCTGTGACACCTTGAGTAGTCCCCATTGTTGCTCGTACGAGTGATGCCGCCCAACATGTTTGAAGGCCTTCGACTTATTAAATAACAATAAAATATTTTATAATTTATATATCTCCATATATATTTATTAGAGCTCCATTGCCTTTGAAAGTCTATTTAGGATGCGATGTAAGTAATAACAATTGAAGCTTTGTATGTCGAGTATACGCAAATTCTTAACTAATTGTAAGCGAAAAATAAATCAAATCACGGCTTTTCTTCTTTTTTTATTTTTTTTTTTTTTTTTTTTAATCTTAACAAAGCTTTTTTTAATACTCGTGTTTGTAAATTCATAAAAGCCACAGGCCCCAACGTTATTACGCTCCCGCACAAAAATAGCTCGAATTGAAGTTTAATTATAAAAGTTATTAATCGTTATGTGCTCTTTGTAGGTTGTATCGGTGCACTTTCGACGCGTGTAGTGGTTGGTCCTGTATATTGGATTTCAATAAAGGGAACGAGCCTAAGGCTTAACACGTGGTAATGGGTGCGAGGTGGCGCGTGCTCAGGCCCTGCGCATTTTTGACGAAGACGCGATAAAAAAAAAAATAAAAAAAAAATAGGAGTCGCAGACGAGTTCGGCAATGACGTGAAATAACGGCGCGGCGCCTTGCAAATAAAATCCGAAATAAAAACGTTGAGTGCCCTGGTGGGATAATCGTGCGGGCGAAGCACTCGGAAAATAAATATCAAGATCCATTGGTCGTCTGGCGTAAGCGAGGAGTGCGAGAGGTAGGCGTCCGAAGACAATGGGCCGAAGAAGGGCCAACGAGCGGGTAGACGAGACCACACCCAGAAGGTAGAGAGAGAGAGAGAGAGAGAGGGCTCGAAGAGGGCATAGTTAGCCGGGCGGGCGGCAAAGAGATCCGCGAGAAAAGGCACATGGCTCGCTTGTTGCGCACATCGAGTGTATTAACGGGGCTTGATCATGCGCAACGGTCCTCCTTATCGCGAACCTCCTCGGCGATGCGCGCGCATCTTGAGGGAGTAAATAAAAAAGTTTTGTAAAATCCAAATAATCACTCGACCGCTCCTACGAGAGCCAGGTTCTGCTCTGGATTAGACATTAACGTTTGTATCGATCATTAGATCCGATTGTTTATGAAAGCAACGGACAGGGTGAGGGCCACCTCGTAGCGATCCTTGAACCTGTTGCGTAAAAACACGTTCTTATTACAAGCGATGCGTAATATTACAAATAATAACGAGCAGCCGCGCTCTTTGGCTCGATTCTTTGTTCACTCGCTGGTGAAAGAAATTGAGAGAAAAGGGATCTCTGCTCACCGCTACGAAAAAAAGTCTTGGATACTTCCTCTTTTGCACACACGCATACTCTCTCTCTCTCTCTCTCTCTCTCTCTCTCTCTTTCGTGTGTGCGCGCGTGTGTGTAGGGGGGGGGAGTGAACTAAAGAACGAACTAAAGAAAGAATGAGTGCGGGAGGAAGGGAGGATTGGTTAGAGAGAGAGAGAGAGAGAGAGAGAGAGAGAGCGTGTGAGGGAGAGGGAGTGAGCAGACGGCGAAGAAGGAGATGGTCGACACATGTGCGCCGAGGTCACGTATTTCGTCGTCGTACCCGCCCCGACAACTGAGTCGCTTTTGCGCAGCGCGTCCGAGCCGAAGAAGCATCGGCGATTCACTGCCCGAGGGATAGAAATTACACGCTTCGAGGCTGGACGCATCGGCCCAATATAAGAGAGAGAGAGAGAGAGAGAGAGAGAGAGAGAGAGATGCTGGCTGTGCTGCATCGTGCGTTTTAATTCGATAACCTGTTTTCTTTTTACGGGTAGTCGATCCCGAGAGCCTCCGATCCTCGCTCCCAAATAAGAGGAAGAAGGAAGGAAAGCCACGTCTTGCTGCCTCCTCTTTCTTAATGTCCGTCCTCTCTCTCTCTCTCTCTCTCTCTCTCTCTATATATATATATATATATATATATATATATATATATATATATGTATATGAACTATACCGCATCAAATTACCAACTGGAGCATTTCAAATATTTTCCATTTGTCAGGTCGAGATGCTGTTCCATGATCACGTGTATTTTATCTACCCCATCACTTGTCATTATTTCGTTCCTCTCCGATTGTTTTCTTATCCCTATAATTCTACGGCTTCTCCAGCTTAATATTTAAGATCTATTAGCGCAGTATTTGTCAAAGCCTTTAAGAAACTTAAAGCATAAAAACGAAATAATACGCTTTCGTATCGAGCGAATACTGATCATGTCGATGTGTTATTTATTTAAAATTAATGTCTTCGAAAAGGGGTACATTTGCTCGCATGGTGCCTTATATACATCACCTGAATGATGGGGCGATGGAATTTGGCCATCTTTGTTTTATTAAAGCAACAACAACGACACTCGTTCCAATCGGGTCAAAGTTGGGCCCCGTGGCCGTGAAAGTTTTCACTGTCTACTCGTCTCGATTACCATTTAATGTGCACATTTGGGTAGCGGAGGAAGGATATCATTATAGTTAAGTTCACATCTGACCAAGAAAAAAAAACAAGCTTATTCGATATCATTATACGTACGTCCATATTTAACGAAGTTAAAAATAAAAAAAAAAACAAAACAAAACAAAATAAAAAGCATGTGCATCCGACATAACTAGAAATTCATATTAGTTGCTCCTAGATACTGTATATCGGCGTGAAAATTTATGAGATCCATCAAAACGCTCGTTATTCCAGGCTCTTATATTAAGAGCTTAACCAATATGAATAACTGCCAAATGAAGCATAACCAAGTTCCATTTCCTATGAGATAACGGAAATAGTTATGAGGGTAGCTCGGAGCTACATTTGTTTTCAACATTAATACAATTAATGAAAATATTCATTATGAGATGGAAATATGGCACGATTCATTGTCTTTAAATTTGCAGGTTATAAAATCTTCGCTATATGGTTTAATAATTTTGATGGCATTTCGTCAATGTCTTTAAATTCTGCCACATTACTGCGCATCATTGATGATCCTAAAACATACGAGATAATACAGCTGATAAACAAAAATTATCAAATAATGTGCATTAAAATGTCTGGCAAGTCGCTCTTGAGCATTTTAATTATCACTGTCGAGTGGATAATGTGTAGGAAAATCTGCGCGCGAAACGAGCGCGATTCCGGAAAAAGGAAGTCGATAACGTTTCCTAATCGAAGGCCATCAATCGTCATTCATCCAAATTGCTGCTCATAATGTCGCTGCGCATACACTTATGCGCTCATGGATCTTGGATAATCTTATTGGGAAAGACTAATCGTAATTAGAGCGCGGAATTAATGAGATTCGGCGTGGGATACATGCGCATGTGTGTGAAGGTGCGTGCGTGTGTGTAGAGACTCATAGTTCTTGCATTCTTGGAATGAACGCGGAGCTACATTTTATCTAAATATCTTGCAACGAGTTGCTTTACCTCATTATTGTTTCATCTGGGTTGGCTGTGAAAATAAATTACCGGCAAATTATTTAGAATATAAAAAGTGAAAACTGTAGGAGTATGAATATTTATTTTACTTGTTAAATATAATCCAAGGAAAATCGAAAATATTTTATTTTGCATTCGGACGTGAAATCATAGTCAAAGTGAAATATAAACATCTCATTGTAAAAAAAAAGAAAAGATAAGCAGTTCGAGCATTTTTATAAAAAAATAACGTTTGCTTTTTCGTAATCAGACCAACAAGTTTTGAAATTTTTTATATAATAGATATAATGTATAATCAAAGTGAAAGTGAGTTTAACGTTGACTTAAAAAGGGTGACTTTCCACTCCAAGGAATGTAGAGAGTATAGAAAGCAATACGACAATTATTTTCAATATTAGCGAATGTTTTACAATTGTATTAGAATGAAAGAGAAGAGACAATTGTTATTATTTTATTTATGACTCTTTATTATCTCCCCCCCCTCTCTCTCTCTCTCTCTCTCTTTCTACCTCCACAAATCACATTGATCACGAACATTGACGCATTTACATCGGTAATGAGTCCTCGCACGAACCTCTAGGGATTTCTTACGTACATGCGCAGTCCAACTTGGCCGAAGAAATTTATTCTTCCTTGCTCTTGTGCACGTATATAAATATATATATATATATATATATATATATATATATATATATATATATATATACACACAGATATAGATACAGATTTGTAGTGGTGAATTATTTTGGATGAGGTGGGACGGATGAAAAGAAAGAATACCAATTGCTTTCATTTTGCGAGCTTTCGCTTCACGGGCATTTAGGAAAGGTACATGCGAATGCGCAACTACAAACTTCGTTTATTAAACTAGATTGGACCGGAGTACGAAGGTAATATCTCAACAGAATAAAATTATAAAGAACCCGCGGCGCAGAATCAAACTTTTTGCGTACATGTGTGAGAATCTTGACGCGAGTATGTATTAAATTACTGGAGCGATACAGTCGGTATTATGAAGGATAGAATCTGTTTACTTCCCGTAACATGGATTTTTACGTAGAGCTGTGTCTTTTATTTAGTAGTATTTATTTAGTAAATTTTACTTCGATTGAAGATGGTTGCTTCATCGCAAGAAATTATTTTCTGTACAATACCAACAATTGATCGAAATGAAACGAAGTTTGTGCTTCAAGTTTTGTGAATGAAGTGAAATTTATATATTAAGAAAAGTTTTTTTTTCAGGCTCAAATCCATTAAATTTGAATACTTGAGAAACCGAGTATTTATTTTAATTTTTTTTTCAAAAAAAAAGTAAAAGCCAACATTTTCCCAAACGAAAGGGAGCAAAAAAATTTAAAAAAAATAATAAAAGAAAAAAGAAGTGTGAGACGCCTAAGAAAGTGACGAGTATGCTTCGAGTAAAAAGGAAAATGCCCACGCTAAATATAATGAAATGAAAATAAAAGAAAGGTAGGTGATGGGAAGGAGTGTGCTGTGGATAATAGACTTGGACTTATCTCTCTGGCTCTGGCATTACCATCTCGGCAGCTTTTCAAGAGAAGGCAAATTTAAGTGAAGGCGAGTGCAAATAAATTTTCAATAAACCCGTTTGACGAAGTGACGGATTTCTACGGCCCAACTGGTATTCTACGTATCCCAATGCATGACTACTTTTCTCTTGTCCATCAGCATCGCAACGCTAGCCTCGAGGATAATTTCTCGCAATTTTACTTATTCGCCAGTGAAAATTAATGATAAGAAGAAATTTAGTACGCGAGGAAAAAAAGTGAAAATCGAGTCAGATATGCAAGATGATCGGTTGAACGATGGAAAGTGCACTCAGATGCAAACTCCACTCAGTTTAATAATACTATGCAGTTAATTCGCGACTCTCTTTCTCGCACGCGCGCTCGTCATTGTTCACTACAGACACTGAATAAAGTTGAGTGTGAGACGAATCGCGGTATGTGTACACGTGTGTGTGCGCGCGCGCGCGCGCGCGCGCACGCGAGGGGAAGGAGGGGTGGCTGGTAATTTCGCCAGGCACTATTTTTCCTGCAAACGATGTGTTTAATGTCGTATAAAAGGCATCGAACCGCGGAAACGCTTAGTATTTTCTCTAGGGTGCCATGAAAACATGACACTATAGTTTACTTTATAGCAGAAATATACGCAAAGTTGCGCGGAATCTATGTCGCGATTGATGATATTGCGCCTTACCCCGACTACTCGGGATAATGCATTTTATCCGTGTGTACCGACCACTCGACAAAACTCCAATGTTTTGTCTTGTCGTGCAGTCGATGGCTTATTGTCTCATACGAATACGATAATCAATTCCGATGGATTGGCCTAATTAAGAAAACTTATAAGGTGCGCGTAGATATTACTTTCGTTAATAATCTACGCACACGTGGCTCGAGCTAAAACCAACGATATTAAGGAATTTTATATTTATCGCAAAATAATACCTTGGGTACATTGTAATTTTAATGACAATGGCCTAGGAGTGCTGTTGCGATTAGTTTATTGCATACAAATACCATAAATACGTCTATATCATATTAAATTTCAATCCATTCCGTCATTCTGTAATACGTATTTTAATTTTTAATCGCAATGTCAAACGTACACGCTATTTAATTCTTAACACAAAGAAATGGGATGCTCACTTAACCGAGATGCACAATAATAATCGAGATGAAAAAATATACATGTTCCAGTAATGGAGCATAAAATCAATTTTATTATTTAAATGGGCAATTCCATTTGAGCTCGCATTAGTACAATTCCTTTCTAAACCTTTTAAAATTAATTAACGTAAAGTGGGACCTTGTAAAAGTTGGGAAACCGCTGGTTGTTGGACAATTGTAAAGAGTATGCATGCATGTGTTTAATGTCCCTCTAAGGTACTATGCTAGTTGATTTAACACAGGCATATTTATATTTACAAACGCGTTTTTGTGCCTCTGTGTGTGGTGTTGTGACTGGGGGGCGGGAGAAGGGCGGTAGTGGCGAGACATTGGTGGATCGAGTTTGGAGGGGGAATGGTGGATCGATGAGATCGAAATGACCGAGCCAGGGTGGGCCAAGGTGTGTAGGAAGTTGAGTGCATAGCCGCATGGAGATGGAGATTGAGAAAGAGAGAGAAAGAGAGTCAAAGAAAACGGGCCGCGGATTGAAAAGTCTGGATCGTAAAACAGTAGACGGATGCGAAGAGTCGTGGCTCGTTATAATTGTGCGTCTGAAAAGAAATCGTACTGGGGCAGTGCGCTCGACTCCGTGCCACATTACTTAATCGGAGACCTAATCCAAGAGGAGGACGGACGACTCGTCGAGTAATGACTTGTCGGCGGATCCGAAGGCCCCGCGACCTGAACTCGAGCGACGCGACGAAACACCTCCCGCCGCCCATCCTCGGGCCCCGCGCAACAGCCTCTTTGCGTGCACGCGCACGTTCGCACGCTCTCCTCGCGCGTCAGCCCACGAACAATCGCGCGCCGACTGACCCACATCCGCGCGAACCTTACGTTTTCCAAGTTGTCTCTATCCGAGAGCGCATCGAGCCCGCCGAAGCTTCGTCGAGTTGTACGAGGTTTCACCCGAGTCTCGCCTCGGCCCGAATAATCGAGATGTCAGCCGCTATTCACCAGCAAGCCCAACACCACCTCTGGCCTTTGATTCTGACAACGATTCACCAGTCCCGGCGACTGTCCCCGAACGTTCGTCGAACAGCCGAGGACGTCGACACGTTCGATTGGATAGCTGCCGACACCATCGAAAACAATTACGAGAGGATCGCCTTTCTAAGGCTTGCGAGAGTGTGTCGCCGATCGTTGTCGACTCGGGTCGAATGAGCGGAGCACCGCGCCACCCGAAGTCTCGCGTGTCGAGTGTAGAGCGACGAATGTCGGCCGATCTCCCCCTCCCCCTCCCCCGTTATTTGCCCCTGAGCGTTGCGGCATTGGACTTGCGACTTGACCCCGCATCGCACCACCATCATTCCCCCTCTCCCCCTTCTATCCTGCCACGCCGCCAAATCTCCTCCCCGCCAAATATCTCCCCTTAACCGCCCGTACACCCCCCCCCCCCCCTACGCCCCCCTACCGTCATCGACAGCATTATCGCAATGCGCGTATCACGTATCGTCGGTCCGACACGTGTAAGCGGGGGGTCCCCGTTGGTTACGACGGGTAGGATGGTCCAGCGGAGCAATGCCAGATAAGCCGAAGCGCGACACGAGTGTTGGATTATTCCCGGCGGAGCGTATTGGCTTTCATCGGCTCTTGTTAGCGAAGCGTGTTGCTTCACTACGTACCGGGACTGTCGATTCGAGGCGCAGCCCAGCGTCATTTGCGTGCATAACTGTCCGGCTGGTCCGGTCGACGCGACTAAGCGCGCAACGGGAGCGCATGAAAGACCAAGGCCGTTGAGGATGACTCTGAGGATGACTCGTTTTTCGACCTCCCGATGCCCCTCCTCCTTTCGGCAGCGGCCCGGCCAGCCAAGCCGGCGTGTCGAGCACGCGTCAGCCGAGACGCCCGAACAAAGAATGCAGGGGGCAGCGACTCATTGTTACTCGCATTGTTCCTTGCATTGTTACTTCCATTGTTATCGGTAGTATCAGAGTATCTGAAGAAATCACGTCGCGTATCGTACGAATTTCCCTAGACCAGGCTCTCATCGTAATTCTTTTAGCCTTTCACTGCGCGTGACGTTTTTTCCGACCCGTCCTTTTTCAGAGTCGACCTTCGACGCGCGGATTCAAAGAGAAAAAAAGTCTCGGCGAGTGACTAAGTCGCTGACTATTACCCAAGCCTTTCGATCCGATCGACATATCATCGGCGACGAGTTTTGCAAGACAATGAAAAGACGAGGATTGAGGACCCTAATTGGTCGAGCGGCGTTCGTCGCTCATCTCGTCTACTAATTATTGTGGTTCGAGTATCAAGTTTGACAAGGGGCGGAAGGAAGCGCGGTCTCTCGTTACCGAAGCAAACCTTGACGCGTGCGCAGTAATGGTCGATTGATTGCATTGGTGTAGGATGGATGCAGCGTTTAGAAATTAAAAATACGAGACCTTGATAGGGTGCCGCGGACCGTTGTACGAGACTCGCGTACTTAATAGCCACGGCAACGGGAGCATCGGCAACGGCAAAATCCGCGCAATGAGAGTGTAATTTCATTGACCTTGATTAAGATGGATTTCGAGCGATCGAGCGACGACTCTAGGACGTTGTAGCCGGTGGTATCGATAGACGAATAACCGTTAAAATGCCCGTACGAGCAGCTCACCTTTATTCTTCCATCCATTCGGCGTCCAACTTTGGCGCGTCTATTAAATGATACATATCGGATAATTACAGTCTCGCTGGCTTGGCGTAATTAACCGGCAGAATTATTGCAAAAACAACTGGTGAAAAGATTTGAAGGAAGCTCGCGATGCAGGAGTATCACGGTCGACGGATTAGTGGAGGTGCGGAGGTCTGTTGTCGTGAGAGGCCGAAGAAGGCGGGTGGGCACCAAGGACTCGCGTTGGCGCCCCTTCACGAGTTCCTCGGGTCGCCCCTTCGCCCGGGCATAAAAACTCCTCTTGGCTGGCGAGCAGCAGCTGCCCAAAAACCTCGGCGGTTGCTGCCGCAATGCAATCTCGTACGGCCGGTGGCAGGTGTCGGGATTTTGAGAAAGGCGAAAGGATGCATCTGCCAGGGCGCGAGTACAACCGAGACACGGAGCGAAAGCGGCAACCGAATAGAGAGCGAGAGAGAGAGAGAGAGAGAGAGAGAGAGAGATAATAATGCGTCCACACGGACCTCCGTTCGGGAACAGCTGGAGGATCGCGGGTTGCTCATTGCCTCGGGTTATTTCTCCGATCTCCGAGAGAGAGAGAGAGAGAGAGAGAGAGAGAGAGCCTCTCCTTTCAAGTCCTGTCGTGAGCTTCTAAATCAAAGAGGCGAAGCCACTGGGATTGCGAACACCTTGCATGTTCATGCGCGTGCTCCTGCTCGCCCCCTCGCGCAGGTGCGCTTTTTTCTCGTCTTTCCTTTTCTCCTCGTTTGCAGCATCAGTTGTGCAATGCATAGACCGAGGAGCGAGAATTGGAGAAACTAAAAAAATAATAAATATTCCATACTGCGGATGATTAAGGCTGCTTCGAGAACTAGCAGCCTACAAATTTCTATGCGGCTGGGCCTCTCATTTTTCCATTTTTTTGTCATTTTGTGTCATTGTGTCATTGCTCTCGTCATTGTTCTCTTTGCCGTTGTCATTGCGATGGTTGTTATTATTATCGTTATTATTATTATTGTCGTCGTTGTCGTCGTCCTTGCTGTTCTTCCCAGTGATTCTAGCGTCATATAATCTAACTATACGGGCAGTGTCCGAAAAGAGATGGAATAAATGGAAATTCGTTTATAAAGTAAAAGACTCGTCGTTCGTAGCAGGCGCTATTAACTTTTTCCTTTTCAGGCGTCGCGTGACTGGCGTCAGAGCCTTTATGTGAATTTAGCCTACCGTACTCAACGACTACCGGTGGTAACTACGTTGCTAAGGAGGATGAACGTCGGTGAATCTTGTCGATCGCATTGTAACATCGGTGCTAATAGGAGGAAGGGGGGGGGGCGTTGCTCTCGAAGCGATAAGTAGAAAGATCGAGATAAGAGCCGTTTACTGGCAATCGGCAACTGTCTAATGGTACGCGGTTGCTCCTGGTAAAGCAAAGTCACGCTTATTACGACAACGCAAAGTACCGAGCAACGCGTAAAGTTCACGGGCAGGATCTAGTTCTACAACTTAATTAGCACGTCCGTAGGCAAAGCAAGACAACTTTTCCGGCAAAGCTCAAGAGGACTTAATGATGTGTCGCCAGTTAGTGATGACACGTGCACGTATGCTAGCTCGAATCACTGTCATCTTTAGTACTTACTTGTCTCTCCCTTCCTCTTTTTAAACTCCTCGGCCTGTCAAAGGTCTAGTGTATGAACCTTTGGAGCAGCATCGTTCAACACTCCCGTGTTCCTTTGTTCTGTAATTTGTGACTGAAGAACATTATATCTTACCGTATCGAATCCTACAATATATAAGCAAATATTCGGTTGCTTTGTAATTGTGCTGTTTTATCTGAATAACAATAAAAATGAAAATATTTCACAAGTATCTATTATATTTTCATTTCGTATATAGTATAAAATAAGAAAAAGTTATAATCCTTCATATACCTAAGTGAATAATAATATTTAAATGACAGAATGTAACAAAAAGTCAATAAAATGAACGTTTGTTGATATAATATAACTTTTATTGCAGCCAATTGCTAATGTATGACCGATTAAATTAGCTATTTTATTCATTATAAAATCTATAATAGGTCAATTATAGTACAATATCAAACTTGGATTCATTTAACATTTCGATATATCTTACAATTGATACAATTTTAATTGCGTCATTTATTCAATTCTTAGTCATTTCACGAGAATATAAAATAAAATAAAAGGTAAAATTAAAGTACGTATAGTTAATACTTTTCAGCAACAAGCATGATAATAGTAATAATAGCAACAGCAAATGAAACAACAACAACAACAACAACGACTACGACGACGACGACGACGACGACGACGACGACGACGATGATAATAATAATAATTCCGTACAAGACGAGCTAAAGCGATAACTTTTATTTGGAATAACGAGAGTCGGCTCTGCAATTATATTATAGTGTTTCTACGCTTACAATAACAATAGAATAAAATAAAACAATTGCCACGACAGAGAAACGAATGAATTGAATAATCAAGTTGACATTGGTTGACTATTGAAAATTATAAGCTTGCCATTAAACATAATAATATTAAGAGATTGATTTATAAAGGAATAACAGACAATAAAGTGTCCGGTCGAATATTTCATCTTCGAAGCTTAAAATGCTCCGTTTAATTCATACTCCTTCACATAAGTATTATTTTATATTCGTTATTAAGCATTCATTTTAAAAACTTTGTATGCTTGAGAAGAGAAGACCGATGGTGGCTTAATTGGTAGTCTCGTATTCGGGATTCCAAGGTCTCGGAATCATGTTCTTGTCCTAGTTATAATAACGAATAAATTATTCAACATTGCACGTGCTTATCGATAATGGCGGTCTTTAGTGATTTCAAGCCCACATTAAAACCGTAGATACAGTCAGAAAACAACGGACTATGAGGAATTCCTATTAACAACTCTTAAAAGGTTTCTTGACAATCCTCTAAATACAAGGTTTGGAATTCTTGACAGCCGCGGTACCAACAGCATCAGCCACATAGCTACTGACGAATGACCTGGCTATAGGGTTATGAGCTATTGGTGACGAGTGGTAGGCGTGACGGGGGGGATGGACGTGTCCTAGTGCCTGAGCCCGTGGTGATATGCGGTTATAGCGGCGACGGTGGTGGCGGCGGAGGCGGCGGTGGCGGTGGCAGTGCCATCATCCTCGGCTCCCATTGAAGCCACATGCAGTGATGATAAGCGGAAGATCAGTCGCGAAGTGGTTTCGTACCTGACCGTAAAGACCGTGACGGCAGGACCACCGCGCCAACGCTCCATCCCAGGGTGATAATGCAAGTGCCGAGTAGGAGTTATCGACGTGTCAGGCGGCCTGCCGGATTTTCTGCCACGTCATGTCCTTTGTCCCGGCTCCTCGGCTGTTTGGTCTACGCGCGTCGAAACACCTCGCGGGGCGAAAAATAATTGCAAATGGGAAAGAGAAGCGAAAGAGGGCCGGAGTAACGGAACGTAATCGTCCGGCTAAATCGACGACCATCGAGTTTCATGTGCGCGCGCGCGCCCATGTATGTGTGTGTGTGTGTGTGTGTGTGTGCGTGTGTGCGTGTGTGTGTCGGCAGGCCCGTGACTTTATGTTTACGCTTGCGTGTGGTTAGCTAAAAAGTAGGCTCGGTTTAAGCTAGTACGATCGATCCCTTATGGGCTCTGCACGTGAAATCGTGCTGTCGATCGTTCATGGAAGGCGTCGATTCGCTGGCCTATTTTTCTTCAGCCCACGTTACCACGTGACCCCTCGCCACCCCTCGGCCACACTCGTACATTTTACATACTTGTTTGCACTTTCCCGAAGCCATCGGCTTTTTACTGCCGACTGATTGCGGCTATTTGCGTTTCCATAGCTAATTACACACACGTGAGTATGTGCGCGCGTGTGCGTGCATACGGGGGCATGTCGTGTGCCCACACATGTATATATGTATATTGTGATAATTGTAAAGGAGACGGACTAATTATTCACAGGTATCGTCAATAATGTGTCCCTTTTGATTGTGTTCCACAGAGTCCCGGTACGCTGCACAAAGATGTCGGTGGAGGAACGAAAGTTAGTGGAAAGTCAACGAGCGGGGTCGGTTCCGCAACCCTCACGTCTCTCTCGTCAATCACCAACTCCACGAACGTCATCAGGAACAAAAGCAGTCAAATATCACATCGCAAGGTAAGTAATAGCGGTTGAGCGATGGTGCGTAGTGGCGATAAAATACAAAGGAAAAGCGGGTAGTGTCATGCGATTTCCCAATTTTCAATAAGAATAACCGTGACATCTTACGTTCATCTATTTGGTGTTGGTTATCTCGACAGAGGGGAATTTGAAATCTGCTTGGCTCGCGTAAACGAGGCGATAAAGAAGTCCTATAGTGAATGGCGGCAAATGTCGTGAGTTTTGTCTTTTCATTCCTTGTCTTTCTTTGTCTTTTTTTTTTTTTTTTTTTTTTTTTTTTTTTTTTTTTTTTTTTTTTTTTTTTTTTTTAAGCGCGAGAGTTTTTTAGAGTGATTTATCGATTTAGCACGGTCGTTGGTAGCTACATAAGTAGCGCTGATATAAAATTTACTCAAACGGCATTGTCGGCATTAGTAAACAAGTGAACGACAACGAGTGAAACAACAATGACATAATTTGTCCGCGTTTCATGCCACATAAAGCCGTTGAAAGAACGGAATTAAAAAAAAAAAAAAATGTCCCAGCACTTGATAGCCACAAGATAGCTCGGATCATTCGACATGACGGACTTTTTCCCGTAATAATGAGTAATTAGGGAAGATCCTCGGATGACGCAACGCCCAGCGAGTTCGCCGTCCTTGCGCGTAATGCAAGTCGTCGCGATGCACCTTCGCTATTTTTGTTTACGTAATCGAGCAAAAGTCCGTGGTGCTGTATGGATGAATACACACTGGTTTTGCAATGCTTCGCTGTTTGCGGCAACGTCGCGGTGAAGCAAATGCATTATGATGATGATGCAGTTGATCCGCGTGCGTCGCAACCTCGTCTAACAACAGCGCGATTCGTTCGAATGCCTACATCGGGCTTTCGAATTACGGAAATGTCACGCGAAAGTATATTTCGAGGGCATGGAATCATTTTTATCTCCCGTGAGTATAAAGCCGCGCGCGATTTCACGGAGAAAGTATTTGGATCCTCTCGCCGCTGGCTTGTCGACGATTCGGCATTTTAAATAGATACGCCCTTCCTCTAATTGTTAAGTGATTAAGGTACTGTGCACCTATCACACGGTCATACGGGCCATTATCGAGGAGGGAAATGCCATTCGTCCGAACGATTCGAGAATGGAAAACAAGGAGTCCGGTTTGGAGACGACCGACGGGAAATTGCGCGCGCGCGCACATGGGTTTCGGTAGTCCGAAATCATTAACCCACTTACTAAGAGGAGTGTGAGCATCTTCGGAAGAAACGAGCGAGTAATGCGGTTTCGTCATGCATTCGAGATGCTTCGCTATCTTTGTTCCCTCATATTCCGATCGTTCTGTAAATATGAGTAGGATGTACCTTTCCGTATTCGAATTATGAATACTAATTTTTAAAGCTGTTCTTCGACAAAAAGGCAAATTCAAAAAGAGCGAGTGTCAGTTATAAACTGCGTGGCGGTGATCAGGGGCATTAAGGGGGAGGGGGCGGGGGCGGGGCGGGCGGTCCGCGAGAAATGTGTATATTTCAAAGTGAGACCGTTATTCGAATAATAATGCACGTGAAAGCTCCTTTTTTCCTTATGAATAAAATATAATTTTTGAAACATGATGAGTAAGTTATATTTTATATAGTATAAGCTGGTGTCCAAAATTTGTTAAGCGGATTGGACTTTAAATTTCTAGATATAACTATCGCGTATATTATCCTACGATGATCAATTTATTTGACAAAAAATGATTCTTTATTTTTTTTTTTTTTTTTTTTTTTTTTTTTTTTTTTATTATCGTGCACTTTAGACAAAACATTTTATTGAGAAAACAGAAAACATATTTTTGAAACTTGCTCGATCACTATGAAATATTTATCAACCGAGCGCAATAATTATTGAGAAATCCATCGACTGAAAATTATACGAATAAATCATATTATATTCCATTACGACCGAATCCAATTCTTATAGATTATAATCGATACAATGATTATTTCTACATGGTGCATTAAATAAAAAAAGTTTTTACCTTAAGTATGCGGTTCAGATCATATCTGCGTTCAGATTACAATTCCTATCCCTTGAGAATTCTAATATTAAATATGTAACGTAAAGGATAAAACAGAGAGCAAAAACAACATTTTTAATTAAAATATGACCAAGCATGCTAATATATTCTTATAAACTTCGAGTAAAATACGTGAAGTTATTAAATAAATTTCAATGTTACTCAAATTAAGCTCAGTATAAAATTCTTAACAATTTGTTGGGCAAGCGGTCCGCGTTAATTGTAGTCTAATAAATTTTAAAATGATTTTAATACATTCCGAAATAGTCGATGCATTATGCAAGAATACTCGCTGAATAAACATACGTAGTATAATAAATCTTGGCGGTATTGCATATTCCATTAATTCGAATTTTAAAAGGAATTCCTACTCATTGTTTTAAGATAAATAAGGAAAATTTAGAGAACATAGTAGGCACATTAAGTGAATATAATAAAATTGTGACGATATGCATATAACGAGTACCTAATATTTTTCAATTAAATTGTCAAAAAACATTTTTATAACTTTTAGATAATTTCAAAGAAATTAAAATTTGTATATTATTAATTCCAAAAATAATTCACGCTTACGTGTTCTCGTATCATAATGTTAGATATAATATTTAATATATAACGATAATATAATAAGGAAGGATTACGAGGATAATAACGATCTCAGGTAATAAACTTAAATAAAGAAATTACTTTAGAAATTACTATTCGTTTCTTTGAAAAATATTATCTAGAGATAGATCAATACGATTATTTCGAGTAAATTTTATCGAATTTTTAAACGGTAAAACAAACAAATAATTGCAAGTATTATTAATAAAATTTAATATAGAAATTAATCTATGATTTCAATGAATAAATCATCGATACTAGATAGATTGAAATCAGTATTAATATTACATTGTATTTTTTGTTTTGTTTATCTTTTTTGTTTACGTGTGAGTACTGTACTCTGTATTCCATACTCGTAAAAATCTAAACGTTACATTGACGAATATACGTTGAGAAATAAGAAAATGTACCACTGCTATTGGTAGATCTGTATTCGAGAAACGTTAGATCTTATTAAATAAACATCAAGATTTTTTTAAATAAATCGATATGGCTATTGGAAGTGATATTAGTGAAGTCACAAGCACGCCGTACTTCGTATTTGTAAAATCCAGAACTTTATGTAATACGAAAGAAACTTTATGGTTTTGTGAAACTTTAGTAAAGAAATTGTAGCAAATCGATTTAAGCGCGACAAGATCTTAGAATTACAAAATGTCGGTGTTTAAAATTTGTCTCCTGCCTCGAATGATTATGATCGAAGGATACGCTCGGATATTGGCGGATCAGAGCTGATAAAGGTCAATCGTCAAATGTAAATGATTCCCTGCTGTCATTGCACTCAGCTATACAAAGCTTGGCATTAGCGTTTATTAATTATAATTGTTTATTAAAGGATTGATAGGTTGAATGTTGAAGAGGCCAAATACGATATTAACGTAAAGGTGAACAATATAATAGCAAGGGAGAATGTAGAGAATGTAGGTAGCCCAGGTTCGCTGGATATTCCGAAAGAGCTAATGAGATAATAATATTATGACGTTGGCAAAGAGCGATTGCGAATGCCGATTGGCAAGTCAAGCAAGAGTAGTTAACATTGAATGGAAAATTGGCTAATTCGAACGAAGCGGAGTCGACGGCATTTGTGTGTTTCGCGAGTTTCTAATGCAGATAAAGGATTCGGGTGTACGCGCTCGGGACTTTAGAAGCGATAAACATCTTTCGAAGGAGCAATGCAAGCTCGTGTCTACGTGAAACTCGCCCGTTCTTAATCTTAGTCGAGCCGAGCCGAGCCGAGCCGAGCCGAGCCCTCCTCTGGGCCGGTGAAATTTTTCCCCGAGTCCTTACATCGCCGCCGCTCGCGCACTTACGTAAGCGCAATTATTAGGCGAGCAAAGCAGGTGTGCGCACTTTCTAAATTCGTGTATAAATTGGCCGGTGGCTCGATAAAGCTGCCAGCCACGGGACATTCGTCGGCTCATTAGGGTGACATCGCGGCCCATTCAATGCCACCGATAATACATAGCGCATCTAGAAAGAACATCGGCCCTCCTTACGCCACTGGCGCTTATTATCGTTAGAAGTTACAGCGATAGGGGCAAGAGTAATTAGGATAGAGGGGAGATTTACACGCGGAATGGTCGGTGCGATCGACGCCTGGGGCCCGGCGAGCCTGTCATTGCCTCCCCCCCCCTCCCCCATTTGTAATTCAGCAAGGCCTGCGCACATTTTATCGTAACGTTTGAAGTTTAGTACTTGGGAGGTTTTGTAGGGGCGGAGGATCGCGGAGCTGACGATTCGTTACGGTTGTGGTGACGATGTGTCTTGGACACGTAATGCCGTGCGAGAGGCCGACGATCGCGAGTTACGGAACCGAGCAGACTTAATAGAATAAAGAAAAAGCGTATTGCGAAGGAGCCAGCGACCGCCGCGAGCGTCCACAAAAAAGAAAATAATAATGAAAATAAATAAAATTAAAAAAATAGAGAAAAAAACCCCTTCACCCTCTTGGCATACCAGCGATCCTCGTTCTCGTGACTCTCGCAGTCTCCTCCCGAATTTCGGGACTCGGGGAATCTCTCGACCGAGGACTTACGATCATTCGTCCTTCGCATAGGTGAAAATCACGGAGGTACAGGTCGACGCGTCGAAAGGGTCAACGGGTGGGTATAAGCACACTTAAAGCGGCATCGTAGCGGGACTCGCGTGTACCTTAGGAGGCAGTGGGGATGCCAAGGCAATTACGGTACAGGACTCGCGGTAGTAGGAGTTCGGCGACTCTGCCAGATCGATTGAACGGCGGCGCCTTGTGTGCGCGGGAGCCGAGGACCGCAGTGGTATGGAGAAGAGACGGACGGGACCGCGGCTCGTGGAAAATATTTTCCTTCGCTGAATTTTAACGAGCGCATTCGTTAAACACTACCACCGTAACTGGCAGCGTCGGTGACGGCGGCTCCTCAGCCAACGCGGAAGGTCATGGTAGTCGGCGGTCGTTGACCGAACACACCTTTACGCGCTCGGCTCTGCTTCTCCCGCCCGTCCGCCCTCCCCTACCACCCGCCGCCTCCCGCCCCTAAGTATGGATTACTTTGCATGTGAAAAAAGAGTCGCGAGCGCGGCTTCCGCTTTCCCCGCTGGGCTTTGGTCTATGGTCGAAGACCTGACGGACCAACGACTGGGCAACACTCGCGGGCGCCAATATTCGGATCAGTCTGCAGGAATTTTCTATTTATATTCAATCCTCTAGAAATTATCGTTCAAAATAGCTGCTTTTACGACGCTAATACATTAGCATGTCTTAAGATTGCCAAATAAACGATTCTCCCCCCGCCCCCTCTCACGCACTCTCTCTATCTCTCTCTCTCTCTCTCTCTCTCTCTCTCTCTCTCTATATATATATATATATATATATATATACACACACACACACCCATCTCCGTCTCTCTATTTCTCTCTTCCTTGGCAATGTATGTTCCTCTCACGAAGCATGACGTAGTTTAATATGCAGGAAATGTTTGCGCTTAAAATAAACGAATTATGATAATTTAAAGACATTCCTCATGTTGGTCGTAAGAAAATCGTTTTTTCCTTCAATTTTAGCTGCGAGTATCTGATATGTGACGTGATGTACGCTGATAAAATGATTGCAAAACATATGTAAAAGTGATGCACAGTAAAGTATCTTCTCGAAAAAAATTTTATGAACGAACTTGACATTGATTCTATTTCTAGATAGTGCGCTACGCTCATTGTCGGATGAGACGTTTAGGAAAGTTGAACTTTCTATCTGAAATTATGGAAACAACCGAGTAAACGTTTATTCGCAATTCTTATGTTAAATAAATTGCCGTGCACTTCTTATTTTATTTTTATTATTTTTTTTATCTTTTTTTTTTCAACGTCCAGTTTCTCCGATTAATTCTAAAATACAGCTAAGACGTTTAATTAATAAACTTGTCCATATTTTAATTTATAAACTTGACTCGTTCCATGATATATATGCACCGTCAAAAAGTCGAGAGAAAAAAACGATTTAGAACTTTGAATTAAAAAAAAAAACTAATAGAAGCGAAATGATTGATCGAACAAGTTAGCGATTTAACCAAAAAGTTTGATAGATCATCGTAGTTACGAAAACATTGGTAAAAAAAATGTAGGTTACAATAATCATGAATTGCAACTTATCGAATGTATTATGTTTAATGTGTTGCAAACGCGTAATTGTAAATGTAGGATTCACTAACAATTGTAAAAAAAAGAAACAAAAAGTTGTAATGATAGTCTAAAGATACTTTGATGATTCACATTTTGTTCCAATTCCGTTTTTTTTTGTTTTTCTTTCTTTTGTATTCTTTTCTTCTAAATTTAATTTAATATAAAAAGTTACACTTAAGTACAAAATACTATTTCTAATATTACAATACTGATTTATGGTTAAATAGATGGTTAAAAAGCGTAAAAAAATTAGATGCTTCGAATAACGTTTTGTTGACAAAAGTTCCATCATGCGGCAAATTTGTCGCTAAATAGTATTTATTTCTTCCAAATGAAGAATTAGTGAATCATTCAAATTTGCAGATTTTTCATTATTTGCACTTTCGGGATTACTCGCAAATTCCTAATGTTCATATTTTGTTTGTCAACAAATCGTAGGATAAATTACTCAATATTACAAGGAGATGCAAAACGAAGGATCGAACTAGTGTAAACTATGAAGTAAACATGAATGAAGAATTATTCAATCTTATAAAACAAATACAATTGTTTGCACAACCGTAGTCGTTGTGATTAACAGTATCTTTTCGATTGCTTGTTCACTTGATCGATAAGGAGAGTATCGTTTAAGATCTTAGGATAGTGAACCACGCTTAACTCGTCACTTTATAGAATATTTGTACAGTATAATAAATAAGTAGACGGACGCAAAGTGGTACACGAGCAGTCGATGAAGCTGTCGAAATGTAATGGCCGTCCTAATGTTAAGATAAATGACTCTAGAAGACGGGCAGAGGGATAAGCACGCCCGTGTCCCATGTGAAATAGGAAATTCCATGACGAACAAAGGATGTTGAGAGAGGTTCCGAGGAGGGTAGGAGGCACCGGGTTTACGGTACCGAGCCCGCCAATCTCCTCCTCGTCCCACCTCACCGTGCCGCGCCTCGCTCCTCATCCCCTCCCCATTCATCTTTTCCACTATCAACTCTACGCCAGCGTCGCCCTCGTCCCGTTCGGCATTTATAGAAAACTCCGCTAATTCGCGGCGCGGATCGACGCCTGCGGCGCATACACGCACGGACGCACGCACGCACGCACGCACACGGTCGCGTGTTCCCAGCTCGACGTCGGCTGCGTGTCAGTGACCGTTCTAGGCGAGACACGAATCTCAATTCCACTTGCCGAGCGCGTTCTTCTTGGCTCAGTATCCGTTGCCGGTGCACGACGACAACGACGACAACGACAACGACGACCACAGTCGTGCGACGCCACTAGACTTCCAAAGGGGCACGCCCGCACTCTTATCACCGACGCCGACGGTGAAAGTCCTATTGATTTATCATCGGAGGTCTCTGGCAGAAAATCGATTGCATCTCCGTCCCCTCGGCGCCCATTCGAATTAACTGGAGCTCCCGAAGAGAAGCCGAGAAACGCGGGCTGCGGAGTGGACCGGGGGGTGATGGGTAGAGGGAAGGGGGAGGCGTCGGCAGCGGCGTCGGAACCGGTCCCCTATTACAAATTGATCGGGCGAAGTTGCGCCGCGAGCCTCTAGTTATTTGGTAAATCATGAGCGCCGCAACGAGGCAGATTCATCCATTCCAGTGACCGATGATCGTGCGTCGACGATACTCTAGCCAATCCTTGATAACGAAACGATGGCTTAGCACTCTCTTTCCTTTACCTTCTCATCAGCCTACGTGCGTCGAGAATAATTGGTTGTGAAAAATAGCCGTGTCGTTGGTGCGAGACGAATACTAAAATGCCAATGCTACGTAAGAATTTAGAAAGAGAGAGAGAGAGGAAGATGGCGATGATGGCGATGATGGCGATGATGGCGATAATGGCGAGGGGGAGTACGTGGGATAAAAGGAGGATGGAGCACGCTCGTAAAAGTCGTTTTATTAGGCTCTTTCGATGCCTTCTCCCGACATTAGTATTTAAGCAACGTGGAAGGACGTGCGCGGCGGTTTCGCTTTCGACTCAATAACCGGACAACGAGGAGAAATTGTTCCGATCGTTCGGATGCGCGATGATAGGCTTTCCCCAATCCCTGCCGGTGCCTCTCCCACGTGTGCACGAGAGCATGCACCTACACCTCGCGCGTATACGATTCTGGCGAAATCAAGAGGCTGCTCACGTTTCGCTCGTGCACGCGCGCGTAAACAATAACGCGAGACCGAGATTATTGGAGAAGTCTGGTGGGGCGCTCGCTTAAAGAGAAAGTAAGTACGCGAGAAGCTGCCGAAGCCATGGGGAAGGAGACGAGGGAACCGGCGAGTCCGCGACCGAATTTCCATTACCGGTGATAGAGTTAGTGGGGGGTGGGGGATACGGGAATGCACGTCGTCTGGGAAGTTGGTCGCACGCTGCCCACTATCCTCCCCGCGGTCTGACTAATCAATCAGCGACCATCAAGTGACATTGGATCAGGACCACTTTCAATCTCTGGTGTCGTGCACAAATTGCGTTATCAATGATAGACGTACCTGTGACACGGGCGACGGAAGGTCGGGAGACGCGATGGGGTGGAATAGCGACCCGTAGGCTAAGGAAATTAGCAGACTTCGATAAGGCTGGTGGGCCTTAACCCCATGATACCACATATGATATATTTGTTTTAGCGAGCGCTTGTGGAGGTTATAGATGCGCGTCTTGTTGGCGCGCACATCACTTACGACTCGAAATAAAATAGGATCGCGTGAAGCAGGGCTCCTTTCGTGCGCGCCTCGAGCACTTTAACGCATTAATCGAGTATTAGCGAAAATCCTAGGGCGGATGCGTAAACTCGCTGACCGCTAGAGGCGTTGGCATCGCGAGAGCCGGACTTTAAGATAGATAAGAGGCGCGGAAGAGCTTCATCGGGCAACTGTCTAATCGCCGATGCACCTGGTATCTTGCCTGCGTACTTAGTCGTGCTCTTTATCGCCGGCGAATGCTGCCTTAATGGTGCAACGAGGTAGAAGTGTAGCAGCGCTAAAGGCTAAAGGCTTGGGCGGGTCGCTCGATAATATTGATTACGTTATTAGGACGAGCATTATTAACGGGGAGTCTATTACTTCGATTAGGTTCGCTTCAAGTCAAGTATGAGCATCGGATTTAGCTTATTTATCATAATAAATGGCCAAGAAACGATCTCTCTCGTTTGTCAATGCAAAACGCTTTTACACTTGAAACGTTGTAGCCGACTGAGAGGGAGCAGCAAAAAAGGTGAAACAAATCGTAGTTATTATCCTGCTTATTCGTCAATTGTATGTATTGCGTAGCCAAAGAAAATTATCATTAAATTATCTTAAATTGTATAGTACACCGATGTTGGCATTATTCTATAGGTGTATTTAATAGGCGATGGGTGAAGCGTAAGAATGACTTTGAAGTAGCAGTGAATTGATAGCGACAGCCACAGGACGATCGTAATTTGAATTTTTATTTCCCAAACATGGATGAAACATGGAGAAGCTCCAAGGGCATTGTCTAGAAATAGATCGTAGATGGATAATCATAAAATTGGCCCTTTCCCGTAATGATAGTCCGCGACGTCCGTTTCTATTGATATTACTTCCGTCGGTCTACCGTACGGCCGTGTCACGTGACTTCCGTCGTGATAGAGAGAAAGAGCGACCCGAACCAAACAATGTGTATTCCCATATTCGTTGTGCACGTGTAGGCAGCGTATGCGTTTGACTGCACAAAAATTCTACGCTTCAACGTTTTGTATTCATGCATATGCGCGTGCGCGCAAACACATTTTGTGTAAGTATCGTAGGAATATGTATGAGAACAAACGGCATTGAAAGAACATTATTTAAGAACATAAATACGACGTGCTTGTTATTAAATTACTAGTGCTGGAACACAATTGAAAATAGTAATAATGCTCCTATGCGGCAAACGATCGGGAAGCAGATGGTTGCTTTACTGTTGTGCAGTTTAGTCTGTAGGGCTCTCTCTAGCTATCTCTCTCTCATTCACTCTATTTCGTCTATAATATAAAGGTTGTATTTGATTTTATCGTACCTTAATGAAACTGCTTACGATTGATTGGCGTGTAGCACCAAAATTTTTTAAACACTTTATTATATAAAATGTACTGACTAGTATTTAAATTAAATAATAACGACAATAATAATAATAATAATAATAATAATAATAATAATAATAATAATAATAATAATAATAATAATAATAATAATAGCAGTATTACTAGTTATAGTAATAGTAGTAGCAGTTGTAATAATAATAATAATAATAATAATAATAATAATAATAATAATAATAATAATAATAATAACAACAACAGCAGAATTAATCGACGAATGCGAAATACATTTTCGCGCGCATCGTTGTATGCCATGGAAACACTTGCAATTACATTTTTATCCATTTGCGTCTCCGTGTAATATTCGCGCGATTCACTTCATCGCATTCAGGACTTTAATGATTCGACGCTAATCAGCAATGCCGTCGATTAAAGTACGCGACTGTGCCGTGCAGGTTGTATAAACTCGATTCTTCCCTTGCATCCAGGCATATTGTTTGGTTTCGTTAAAAGCACGCTTAATCGCACATTACGTATAATAGAAAGAGAGGAAAAAGAATGTCTTATTATAAATGAAGAATGTTGAGTGCGCACGAATGCGTACCAAAGTAATATAACATTTAAATGTAAAAATAAATAACCGACGAATCAGGCAACTTACGCATTACCTATGAGATTGAAAATAATGTAAAGATAATGCAAGTGGCGAGGAAAGACGCTCTTTATTACAAGTAAACTAATGACTACGATAATATAGAAGAGAGCCGTGTTTGTTGCAACGAGATATTTCTTAACTATTAAGAAATCTACGTTTAAGTCGAATGTAGTAACTGAATAAAGTTTGGAGGGAGTAAAAAGAATGTACGTCGGCTATAATACAAAGTTTTTCATCGAGGCGCTCCTGTCTTATTTACATAATCATAAATATAGCGATTAGAAATTATAATGCCGAGGTCAAATGTAAGTGGCCGATGTGCCAATGAACTTTGATAAATATCGTCTCGATGAAATTCTATGTCCTAGTCTTGCGACTAAATACTCCTTCCAATTAACGTCCGACTTTGACACAATAATAATATAGGACGCATTAATTAAATGATTACCCGCGCGCAAGGATCGCTGCACAACGAAGGCATTAAGTTCCTGGCCCCGATCATCATTTTTCTCGCGGAACACACAAAAACGTGTACCGGCGAGCACGTGTGGTGCACTGGTGTCGCGGTGGGGAGTCGGCGGCTTAAGCCCAGCCTCCGCGCGCACGACTTTCTTTTCTAGCGCGCAACGGATTCGCATCCGGTTCTGAAATCGCTCTCTCTCTCTCTCTCTCTCTCTCTCTCTCTCTCTCACGCTCGCCTCGCGTGCGTGCATAGCGCGAGAAACGTACGCGCGCCGCCCATAGATGAGATTACCGCGCTCTTAATAGTGCATTATGTAAAGGAATGCGCGCAATAGGCGCGCTCGCGGCCCCGATATTAAGGAAAACTTTCATTTTCGTTCGTTTTCCTCGGGCAAGCTGTGGCGAGCCTTTCTGCGTACCGCTCTGCGATAAGCGATCTACAGGAGAGGCGGAGTGAGACGGAGAGAGAGAGAGAGAGAGAGAGAGAGAGAGAGAGAGAGAGAGAGAGAGAGACAAAGACGGCGGGACTTCGAGGTTTCTCTGGGACAGAGTGAGCGACAAGTTCGGATAAGGATAAGGGAAAAAGGGACCTCGCAATTCGTATGATAGCTCGGCGCTTTGTCGAGGCTTCGGGCAATCGGTGGTGCGCATCGTACGACAGGTTAAGAGATCGAATAATGAAATGTACAAGTCGACAACGTATACACACCAGTTTCGATGTTGAAATATCGAGCGCGACTACAGTGCGCCTAAGCTGTTGAGTAAGGGACAGAAGAGTCTTTCGTAATGCCATGCTGGAGGAACGGAGAATAGAACCCCACCAAGTGACATTCACGTCTCCGTCTTTGGATTTTGACGAATGACTACAAGAGCCGGGCGAGTAATGGAAGTGGCGTGCAAAAACCGATTAACGGAAATCGGGTGAGAACGCGTTGAGAGTGAGAGAGGGAGCGAGGTAGGAGGGCTGAGGTCGGAGCCGAGGTTTGGAAGGAGCGGGCGCCGTTAGTCGGGAGTTAACGAGAACGAGAGAGAAACTTGAAAATGATTCAGACTCTTACATATCGTTCAATTGCATCTACAGCGCGCGTTTTCCATTGTTTCCAATCTGAGTCGCGAGTAAGAAATGGAGTGGTCGAATCGCTGGAGGCGGAAGGGATCCTGTCTAATGTAACAAAAGCCATTTCAACACTCTATCGAGCTCCGCCGCTCGGCAATAAATTTTTTTCTTCTCCCTTTTCCCCATCCCTCCTCACGATGTATTTAATCGATTTAACAAAAAACGTCCATCACTTCTGTCAGTGCTGCATGTATACGGATGAGTGCGTGTGGCGTTAGTGTTGGCGCGAGCGATGCCGGAATCGACTTTCCAAGATCGTGGCTCGATGGCCGCTAAATACCCCAACATTAATGTTAATAATAACATTAATGTAACGACACATTTATCTGAGCGTTCCATGTATTGCAAATAATGGGGACGCTTCCAATGTTTAGCTCTCGTGGTCATAAAATCAAGTGGGATATCGGCTTTTCCTCGAATATCAGTGACTCCTTCGCGTGGCAGCACGAGCTGGAGCGAGTAAAGGAGAACAGAATCGGACGGAATTGCGTTGTTGTTGCGCTCGCAGCCGAGTCCGTAGGAGCTTGGCCAAGCCATTTCAGGTAAATCGCATTATTGCCGCGAGTCGCGGGAAGAAGCACGTACGTACGTCACGTCGGTACTCTTTCCTTTCCTCTTCCCTTACTTTAGAGCCGCGTCGCGCTTGCATCTGTCTTTTTACCGGGCAGTAAAAAGTCGGGCAGAGCGATTAAACGCAGCAATGTGAAGGGAGGCTAATGACTGATTCGCCCTTTCTTCAAATGGCACAGCGCATTGTTTCTTCGGCAAATTTAATTACAACGATGCTGCGCGACAAACTCTCCCGCAGCTCACCGCTCCTTATGCTCTTTATTGCACGCCAAATCGATGGGTTAAATGGATTAGAAAGAAAAACAAATAATAACAAACGCAAATGACGATGATGATGATGATGATGATGATGATGATGATGATGATGATTTATTTTTATTATCATATAATTAATTAGTCGATGTATGCGACACTGGCGAGTATATCAGAAAGCACTCGAGATTGTAAAGAATAATACAGTGCGGGAATTGAAATTAAATGGACTCGATTTGCAAGACAATGTATTTAAAGGCTGAACATTGAATTGAATTATGATAACACCCTCTGGAATGTTTGCACTGGGTCAACGGCTCTCCTCGGCATTACGGTTAGGCGTAAACCATACATTGGCGCAGGCCGAATACTCACATCGGGACTACACGTATCCGCCTGACACGGCTCGTTTCACATTCAATTAGCCATCGCGGCGGCTTTGAAACTTTGACTGCCATCCTCAAGCCCCCCTCCCCCTCCCCCCCTCTCCTCACCCGTCCCACCCTATCCCGCGAAGACACGATCATCCCGAAGCGCGTACGTACCGACGCACGCCACATTCTCCTCAATGTTCAAGAAGAAATGTTCTTTTCAGGCATAATGACGTGATTTTGCGTAAGCTTCGATGACCATATCGGCTTAACCGATGAATCAGTTCAGGAAACACTTTGCTTTAAAATGTGATTAAGACAGGAATGACTAGTGTGTTGAGTATTACCAATCGTATGGGGCATTATTTCCGGGACAAATAGAATATTCCATGATACCTCGCGCTAGTTTCCTAACCGCTTATTTTATTATTATTATTGTTATTGCTATTTTCTCTTTTTTAGTTTTAACGAAATTTTGACGCTTACGACTGCTGATAAATATGTAAATGAATACTCTAATCTATATTATAAAAATACGCTTGAATAATCTCCGGTCGCTTACACACGCCTACGTTCGAATATGCCTGCACCCTCGCAATTGGTATACGTATGTCCATATGCATGCGCCTGTACTCATATGTATATATGCCTGTTTGCGATTATGGAATTTCAAAGAACTAATATACAGAGTTAATAATTACTGTTTTGTAGTGCTGATAATGATGATTGGCTCGATTTTTGCTTGCGATTGTGCATGTGCACGCACGTACGTCAATACATGGATAAGAATGTGATCATATGTACAACCGCCGGACTTGAAAATTATCCGTTTCGGCAGACAACGCTGATAAATTCAATTTAAAGTACCGTTCGTACGTATCTGCTGAAAAACAACATTCACACTGTTATTTTATAGTATTTCATCATTATTGATGTCCTAGTTTCTTATCAGCAGATTCTTTTTTTGCTTTTTTTTTTTTTGCTTTTTTTTTTTGTTTATTATGATTGAGCTTGTCGCTCTTAATAGAGATAACTTAATTTATAATTCTTATGAGCGAGAAAGAATTGAGATTGAAACGAGAAGCGAATCATATCGTCAGAAAATATTCCCATTAACGACCGAGATTTTCATAAAACGCGTGAAAAATTTCATTGTCCATTGTCTTTTAACTTACATACGACATTAATCATGAAATAGCATGAAAGAAGTAAGTAGAATAGACAAAAAATTCCTAGCATTGGATCTCAATCGATCGAGATGCAACGGCAACTCTCGAGCAATGTAACATAATCCACATTATCGAGTCCGACTGTCTTTTATTTCTCAATGATTTAATCGAAGTCACTACAACCGCGCATATCGTCGTGTCTCACGAAGACTTTAAAGAGATGTCCAATTATCAATATTACTCGGAGGGTCACTTTATTGATAATAAAAGTGGGATGAAGTTATCAGGACACGAGAACACTACGCGCGCGCGTCTGTGTAAGTTAAGCTAAGTTCTGCGAATTCGTCTTGTGCAAACTTCTCTTTCGTACGCGTACCGACACCCTACCCTTCGCCCGTTGTCTCGCACGATTGAAGTTTTAGCGGATGACCTCTCCAAGGTCGGCGGCATGCTATACAATCCTCGAGAGTTGGTGTGCGCGCAGGCCAGCCATTGTTAAAAAGAGTCGAGCTGCGCCCGCCCGAACGGTCTTACAAATTTGACGCGTGATCGGCCGAATCCGAGCTCGTTCCCGAGGCCACTGATAGATTAAATATTTCGACACACACCGACATCCCATCCAGCAGCGCGCACTTCACGTACAAAGGGCAGTCGGATAAAGAGGCGTCGGGAGAGAAAGTTGGATGCAGGAGTGGGTCGCAACGTGCTAATTGAACGGTCAGATCCGGCCGTGGGAGCGGTAGGGTCGGCAACTGATTAATACGCGCGTCGCATCTAGTAATAATCGATAGCCAAAGGTCATTGTCACTTGCTGGGTAATTCGAAAGAAATTGTTGGGCGCGCGAAGTAGTGTCGAGCCGCCGTCAGCGAGACTCGGCGGCAATCGTCAGCTACAATTTCGTCCTCGGCAAACGTTCCGATTAATTAGCGTGGACGAGTGGCAATTGAAATTAATAGCTCGGTAGCTCGGTGGTGCGCTACTCGCTGCTGCAGTATGCGAGCGTCCGCTGTATAAAATGCACGAAATCCTGAATTTTATTGGGGACGAGCGATTAATCGCGCGCGAATTTGAACGCTCGGACGTCGTCGGGCACTTACATCGGGCACAATCGATCGGGGAATGCAATATTCCCCTTTTGTGCATTCTACAACTCGTGCTACCGGCTTATCTATCTACGCTCTCGCGCATTTTTCCGTCGCGGTTCGTTTTCCTCTACGGTTTCTAGTTACGTTGGACGGATGGTGTGGGGCGGTGTGAGGCAAGAGGAGGAGGAGGAGGAGGAGGAGGAGGAGGAGGGGGGGGAATAATAAGCCATGCGCTTTATTTACAGTGGACAAGTAAGAAATCAAGTAAGAGTCACGGACTTCGAAGAATTTCTTGGCCTTGTCTCCTCCGCTCCCGTTCTTCGTAGAATAGATCGTCACCCCCATCCACCACCCATTCTTTGTCTCTTCTCTTTTCATTATCGTTGCAATTAAAATCTCCCTCTCCCACGCTAACTCGATACATCTTTTTCCACCGTCCGACGGCTCGACCTAACTAGCTTCGCATCGCCGTTTTTCTCCCTCCTTCACTAATCACGATAAACGTCAAATGTCCACTTTCAATATACTAATTTCACCTCGCGGCATTTCACATTTTCGTATTTTCCACGAACTTGCGCACTCGCCAACTTACATTGACATTTCTGCTGCATTGACCCATTATAAATGAACGATGTAGCACTAAAGCCACAAACGAGAACAACATTACAGTCGGACGTTCATCGATTTTTCTTTGTATATGTCATTGTTGTTCGTTTTTTTTGTTTTCCTTCAAAAGTTTCAGGACAAATCAATTAACGTCTTTTATCCTCAAAAAACAAAACAAAAAACAAAAAATTAAATAAATAAAAAACAAATAAAAAACATATACACGCACACAAAAATAAACAAATAAAAACAATAAAAAAACAAGTTCTCATTTAATGACTGAATAGAGGGAATGACACTTAGTCGATTAATACAATTGCGCTCACATCGTTTTGCGAATGCAAAATAATAATAATAACAATAAAGACGCAACGATAAAATATAATGTAGCAACATATTAATTTAAAGTTAATTGCATCCTCGACATAGTCCGATCGTTATATAATTTCTAACAATAAAGCCTAATGGCGTACGTGTGCTACAGGTAACGAAGATTTCGACGACACATTATCGGAATGCTGTAACGTAGCCGATGATCCTGCGATTTATACCACAAATGAATTTATGTAAAACCGGAATTTGCGGTTGAGTCGAACGACGTTTTGCGTCAACGAGCACCCGCGTTCCTTTTTCCGGACAAGGGGAAAGCTGAAAAGCAAGAGTTTTTTTAACCATCCGCTCGATGGTAAATATTTTATTAAAAACGCTAAGTGGCGAACTCGAGGAAGAACAAAACCTGGCCCACACTCTCACCCCATATGAGGTGAATCCATATTATAGGGAAAAAGGCAAAGTGTCAGGATAAATAGCATTTAAAGTTGGACTATAACGCGCAGGATGTTCGATGTGTGGCCTATGGGCTCCTCGGTATCTCCTCCTCGCTATACCCCCCCCCCTCCCCCAACAAGTTGGACTATAACGCGCAGGATGTTCGATGTGTGGCCTATGGG
>NW_011948430.1:898299-913299 GCF_000503995.2 Ceratosolen solmsi marchali
CACCGCGCTCTCGAGCTCGAGCTGTCGCACATCCCATCGCATCTTAAAATATTTACCTCAGCCGGACGGACGCGTGACCACGGCATATATGGTTTTCTTTATTGCATCATGGTTAATCAAGTCGGCGAAGTTTATCGTGCATTATGTAAGACAATTATATATCCGAGCCAAAATCATACGCAATACCGATAGAATGTAAAAACACCGCGATCTATCGATTAGGTTATGTTTATGTTAGTCGATACGCTGCCCGATTGATCCCCCTCCCCCTCATCCCTACCCGCACGGCCACGAGCCAGTGCCCTCGCCCCAAACCCCACCACGCCCTACCGTACGAATACGAGGGCCGTAATATCCGGACTTGGACAGCCGGCGACCCCTTCCCTATTTATTTCTTTATTTATTTATTTCGCCAGACGCGACCATGTAATGTGGATGACTTAATTTTTTTGTGTTTTAGGTGCTGCCGTCCCTTGGTGGTGATACCAAAACATCGCGAGTGGATCGATCAGATAATAATAACGCTAACAACACGAATGCGAATAACATCCATCTGCCCAATCACGACCCCTTCAATTCCAACTCGCACACCAACGCATACGGTAAATTCATTATAATTGTGTATTTTTCTTTCTACCCTTCCTTGTTCTCTCGTTTTCTCGTTTTCTCGTTTTATACTGCCATTGAATCTTATTCCTCCCATTCGAACCCTCCTAACTCATCACATCCCTTACCCTTGGCCTTGCTCTTGCCACCACTCTCCAGTCCCTTATATATCCTTTAACGTTTAAAATTACGTACATACTCCCTACGTACGAGATAACATTCTCTCTGGAGTTTATTCGAAATTATGGAAGGCCAATGAAATGTCACAGTCGGTACTCCTGTCATGATTTTTTGCTGTAACAATCAAAACAAAAAAAAAAAAAAAAAAAAAAAAAAAAAAAAAAAAAAAAAAAAAAAAAAAAACACGAAATGCTAAGTGTATATTATTAATAAGACATTGAGGGCATTAAAAGAAATAACGGTGCCGGTAGATTTGATTTCGATGACGAATCAACGGCTCCGCAAACCGTCAAGGTGTCAATTAAGTAACGTACCTGAACCGAAAAGTTTCCGAATGGAGTTCCTGTTTGCATTCGAGTCAAGGTTTATTTTTTCTTTAGTCGTTGCTTCTTTTTTTCTGTCTCTTTTTCTTTCCTCTTTTTCCTTTTGCTTTTGGTTTTGTGTTTTTGCATTGAAACATATCGCGCGCGCTCAATTTAGGCGGAGTCACAACGAAATTTAGCCGACAGCCTTATTAAAAACTCATTTCAATTATTTCTTTATCTAAGTAGCGTAGGACGATGACATGGCTTAATAAATAAATAAATAACGTATTTATAGGTTTACGATTACCAATGACTCCTGAACAAGCGACCAAGTATTACGGCTCCAAACTCACGGAATTCGAAAGAGCCGAAATTGAAAAGTACTCGGAAATTTGGTACTTGGGCTTGTCGGCATGTAAGATACACGGGGAGGAGGGTGCCTCCCAAAATGGAGGTTACGACGATGACAATGGGAGCTACAACAAGGTCCTTCACGATCATATCTCGTACAGGTAGGATAAAAAGATGATTGCAACAACGCGGGCCCATAAATAATCGACGCTCGTCTCATTCGCTAAAACTTTTAATTTACCGACGGGGCACATTCAAACGTTTCGATCGCTTTAAGCGCCAGTCGACTCTAAGATTATAAACGATCGTATTATCGCGAATCGTAATGCGCTTTAACGTATTATTTGATTGACGTTTGATTGTTTTTTTGCTTTTTTGTTTTTCTTTTGTTTTCTAATAACGCTGTAATAATGTATTTAATGCCTCCGACGCACACATTTAGATATGAGATCTTGGAAGTTATTGGGAAAGGCAGCTTCGGTCAAGTGATCAGGGCATTAGACCACAAGACTGGCCAGCACATTGCCATCAAGATTATAAGGTACGTCATTACGACTGGCAAACAAAAATCATTTGTCACAAATATTTCATGCCCCCTTCTTGTCTTTTCGCAGGAACAAGAAGAGATTCCATCATCAAGCCCTCATCGAGGTTAAGATTTTGGACCATCTCAGGAAAAAGGATGTGGAGGCTAATTCGTCTCACAATGTAATACACATGCTCGAGTACTTTTACTTTAGAAATCATTTATGCATTAGTTTCGAGTTGATGAGGTGAGCCAATTAAATTCCACAAAAATTCTCGTCCCACGTCCCATTACCAATTATGATCATTATCAATGATCAACGTGAAATTTTTCATTTTTCTAAGCTTGAATCTGTACGAGCTTATTAAGAAGAACAATTACCAAGGCTTCAGCTTAAGTCTCATTCGAAGGTTCGCGAATTCGTTGGTCAATTGTCTCAGGCTGCTTCATCGAGAGAACATCATTCACTGCGACCTCAAGCCCGTAAGTATCGCCAACACTACATTAGCCCCCGTCCCCTCGCCCACCCAACAAATGATTCGAATAATAACACCAGCACGCCACTCTTTGCTTTGCCCCCCCCCCTTTTTTTTTTATTTTTTTAGGAGAACGTTTTATTAAAGCAGCGCGGGAGTAGCTCCATCAAAGTTATCGACTTTGGATCGTCATGCTACAATCATCAGCGCGTCTTCACGTACATCCAGTCGAGGTTTTACCGGAGCCCCGAGGTCATCCTCGGTTTGCCTTACGGTACACCGATCGACATGTGGAGCCTCGGTTGCATTCTTGCTGAGCTCTATACCGGCTAACACATCTTACCCGCGCAGAGCGAGGGCGCGAAAGGCCTGCATAATGGAGGTGCTGGGCAGGCCACCGGATCACCTTATCAATCACGCGTCGCGTCGTAGGCTCTTCTTCGGTAAGGGATCGCGCGCATCCCGTTACATTTATCCTTAACCTCGCGCTCAATATATTAACCAATTCGACTTTTTCGCCTCTTGTAGATTCCAAGGGATACCCCCGTTGCGTGACCAACAGTAAGGGTAAAAAGAGAAGACCTGGAAGCAAAAGCGTTATGATGGCTCTACGGTGTCGGGATCCATTGTTCGTTAACTTTGTTAGCCGCTGCCTTGAGTAAGTAGATTTGCACTGGCCGGCGAGCGAGCACTCGATGCTTTTCGTACCAACGAATGGCAATACAATTAACGCTACGTTCGCCAACGTGTCGAGACGTTCGCTTTGCCATGGTTAATTGCCGGTGCTGTGATCGATCATGGTATAATATAATGTCACGTGATAAAATTTCGATGTCTAACGATGTCAATGTTGCATCATTAGGTGGGACGTGAAGAAGCGCATGACTCCGGAAGAGGCGATGCGCCACGAGTGGCTGAGCCTATCGTCCTCGGCGCATCTGTCCTCCTCCTCCTCCTCGACGATGGCCTCCTCGCTAACAGGCAGCACAGCACTGAGCGCCTGTGGTAGTGGCGGCGGCGGCGGCGGCGGTGGCGGCGGAGGCGGTGGTGGCAGCAGTGCTGGCGGTGGTAGCGGCGGCGGTGGTGGTGGTGGTTGTGGTGGTTGTGGTGTCGTCGTTGTCGAGTCGAATCAACCCCAACACGGCCAAACGGCCGTTAGCTGCGGTGCAACCGGCGTCACCGGCCCAATCGGCGTCGTCCAGGGCGTCGTCTCGAACGCGGCCCGTCGACGGGCGGAGACTATGGAAGATCCCCAGCAGCAGTACGCCCTCTACAGGCTCTACCGGGGCCGCAAGTGCGTCTCGAAGATCACGGCGATGGATGCTCCGGATAGCGCGGCCCTCGTCGTCAAGGGCAAGCTCAACGGGAGCGCGAGTAGCCACGCGCTCACTACCGGGGTGCAGCCGGCAAGCTCGAGACACGCCTCCACGGGTGATATCGTCATGAGTCTCGATCCCAGTCTCGACGATTCGGGCACCTTCTTGCCGCACATATTGTCTTGAAGCCGGGTGCGAGCCAGCCATTTCTAAAGCGTTGCAGCAGCTCTTCCTCGCCCCTTCGTTCCGCAAAATTCGTTGAAAATTCTCGCACGATGCTCCTTGGTTCCGAGGTTCTTCTTCACCCCTCTACCGCCATAGTCCCCCCTCTCCAAAACTTGCCCACCCATCACCATTCTTCTCGTATACCCATCCTCTCGGTCCTCCCAGCCTCTCTGGTCAGCGTTGCGTGCAAGTGCGCCGAACTCGGAGACTTCGGACATTCCTTTCGATCCTCGATCCCGTGAGCCCCCCCCCTCCACCCCACCCCCAACATCGCTGACCAAGCGAGCCATAGAGCCACGGCATTCGATCGAAGCCTTCCAGGCTTGGATTGTCCTTGAAATTTTTAGCTCAATATCGGACGCGCCGTATTTAAGGGGAGGCGATATGATCGTTTTAATGAAGACTGCTTTGAAAAGACCAACAAAATTTACGTATTTTGCTCTCCAAATATTAAAAATGCTTGATAAACGATAAACACTTTATTTTAGCGAATAATAGCGCGTTAAGTATCATTGGAATGCAACTTTTTCTCTTGTCTTTTCTTTTATAATATCACGGGGTGTAATGCAAATGAGACGAGAAGAATCTTCTATATGATTTTGCACCGACAATAATTTCTGAATCGGCTAAATTGAAAGAAGATGAAAGAACACGAGAGAGTGAGAATGAAAGCGAGACGGATGAGAAATGTGAAGGGAATAATGGAAGAAGATGAGAGAAAGTGAAGCGATAGAAGAGAGTGAAAAATTACGAGCGATGGAGAGATAGATAGATAGAGAGAGAGAGAGAGAGAGAGAGAGGTGAGAGAGAGAGATATGTGTGCGCGCGCGCGCGTGCGTGCGTGCGTGCGTGCGTGCGTGTGTGTGTGAGAAGGGGTGGGAAGAGACGCGTAAGTGAAAAATAATAGGTAACGAAAGAATGAGAAGAAGAGGGAATTCATGTGATACAATACTCAATAAAATATAATCGTTTAAAAGAAATATATGCACGAGAAGAAATCTGGTGTAGCTGATAATTGATTATCTTAGTAAGGTAGAATTGTTGAAAGAAATGGCTGGCTTGTATCGTCGGATTATTTAGCCATGACTCAACGAAAACTAAAGGGTGGTATAAAATTTGTAAAACTCGTAGCTAGACTAATTGACATTGACTGGAGTGTTACGATAATCTCAAAAGAATATTATTATCTTTCGTTTTCACAACTTATAGCCAAGTTCGTTGTGTAATTTTATAAATGTAATTTATTGTGATCGATCGATGTTGTTCGAAATCACTAGCTGCTTAAACATGATCGACACGACATTGCTCTCTCGACGAAGAAAGTGAGCGATATAAATAATCGATCTACTAGATTGAAAACGAAAGGAGTAATGCATTAATAGTGAAAATAATAAAGAAGGTATCAGTCTTTTCTTCGATGGCTTCGAAAACCAGTTCGTCGTAAAATAATGATTACGCAGATTATCCTTCTAATCAGCGTGACCCCGTTTTTCACGAGGCCTGAGTAGTCTTATTGTGATATTAAACTACCACTGTCTTACTTGGATCTCTGATAATTGAGAAAATAGTGTCGTCTCTAATGATAGTTTCATTAATATTACTTTAGATATTATTATTAATTATTATTATTATTATCATCATTATTAATAATAACAACAATGATGATTATGATGATAATAATAATAACAATGATAATAATAATAATAATAATAATAATAATAGTAATAATAGTAATAACGATGATGATGATGTTGATTATTATTATTATCGTCGTCGTCGTCGTCGTCGTCGTCGTTATTATTATTATCATCATTATTATCATTATCATTATTATCATTATCATCATTATTATTATTATTATTATTATTATTATTATTATTATTATTATTATTATTATTATTATTATCATTGTTATTATTATTATCATCATTCTTATAATTATGTTTATGTATAATTACGTATGTATACATTATTTTGTTATGCTTCCGAGCATGGCTACGGCCAGCACTACGACTGTAATAATTAGTTTTAATGAGTTCAATTATATTCATGCAACTAAATCGAAAAAATTTATAATTGGCGCAAGACAAAAAGATATTCGATTGTATATTCTAATCGATTCAGGGTACGCGCACGAAAACTTGGTGCGCATCATGGAACAATTTATAGATTTTTAGTGGCTCGCAGAAGCTTTTCGCCTCAATTCAATGACATTACAGTCTTTTTATTTTCAAATATAACTATAGAGATACTTTTAGACATATTATCATCGCCTTCCTCCTCTTTATCACGTATAAAAAGAAGTGTTGTATGCGTGTATATAATTTTATCGCTATTGTCACTGATTTTAACGCTTGCGCTGCATGCATTTTTAAAATGTACCACTATTTTACATATTTTTTTTTTTTATTATTACTTTTTTTTTTTTAACGTAATTATGTGGTTACACGAAGTGTTGATTAATGTAAAATTTTAAATAATCGTCTAAAATTATCAAACTTACGGCTCATTTTAATATCCTAAATTGTCACGAATTTCAAACAATTGTCTAATGTTAAAACAAACAATAGACCATTAGGCTCTTTTATTGCTTTTAATCGTAAAGTTTTATTATTTTTAATGTTTCTACAGTTAAAATATTTGACTCTTGCAAAGTTCGGCAATGAAACTGTGGATTATTGTGTATCACAACTATCGTGCTCGCGTTTAAGAGAAAAATCCGACAACGAAGGGAAAATGCCGAATAACTTCCATACAATACAAATACACGGGCGTATTTAAGTTTTAAAATATTCGAGATACTTTATTCGATATTTGATGTGTAAATATTTACCAATATCAAAATGTAGAGGGAGGGGGAATGGTAACGCACTCCTACGCAGACCACGTGTGTCAAGACTGAAAGATGTTACGTATAAAAATTATCACTTGTCAACGTCATTTCAATAAATGAATGTGTTGAAAACAAAAGCAAAAAAAAAAAATAATAAAACAAACAAAAAAAAAACAACAAACACAAAAACATTTTATGAGAAAATTAGTAAAGCCGATTAACAATCTTTTTGAAACGTTTAGAGAATTTTTTAATTAATCTACTACATCGTTTAAAGCTGTAATAATTGTATACTCTGTGGAGCCTACCGTTGAAACATTATTTTTCCACTGCCGCTGCGATATCCTGCGAAATGGCAACAAATAAATGCTATGTACCAATCAAGTATGCATTGTCATTTGTTGTTTGTGTGTGAAATTACATTTTATAAGTGATAGTAGTAAATTTCTAAAAAAATAAAAGAAGAAAAAGAAAGAAAGACAGAAACAAAAATCTATCGATCGACATAAAACAAAATAATGTGACTTTGTTTTTTCTTTTTCTTCAAATACTATCAAATAACTGTAGATTGTATGCATTGAAAATTGAAAACAATAATTTACTTAATAATTGCAATTTTTCAACAAAAAAAAAAAACAAAAAAAAAACAAAAAAACAACAAAAAAAAAACAAAAAAACAACCAAAAAAAAATATTCACGTAGAAACAATGATTACTTAATGTGAATTGTTTAACGATCTAAATGCATACTCAATGCCTTCTCATGATAATATGTAATGGAGTCGTTTAAGTTAAATTAAGTTGACCAAGTTTTATATATGTGTACTATAAAAGCTTCGTGTTCTGTCGTGTTTGCAACTAAATTGTCCATAATGCAAGTGCAATATCAAAGAAAACATATATCGTTTTAAAGAAAATGTAAAGTAAGTCGGAACTCTCAATGGTAATTGTTAAAGTGGATAAATTGACAAAATACATTAAAGCAATAGTGTATAACGATAACATGCTAAACATTACGTAAACCATATTGTTTTTATCATTGTCTCTATACGTAAAATCATCTGTTTTATAAATTTGTGAAAATTCATTGTCGGATAGGAGAGAATTTCTAAATTTGTCAAGTTCTTTGGAGAGTAAGAATAGCGCTAATTAGTGTAAATTTCTGTATTTCGTGAAATCAAAAGACTTGTATAAAGCAAGTCCGGCAGAGACGATATTATAGTTTCACGGTAAAATAATCATCCGATCAATTAACCAAAATAATTATCCAAACGTTACTTTAACGAACTAATGATCGATTTAGTGAACTTTATGAGTAATCAAAAGCTACGATTGTACATTTGTTCAATGTTTTTTGCCGAGGCAGAAGTCGAACGTGATACGAGTTAACTGTCGCGACCGTCACTTTTCCTCTTTATCCTCGAATATGCGTACTGTCGTTATGTGTTGTAAGTCCATCATTACTTCATTTCTCTTTACTTTGAATAGTTAAGCTATATCGCGAAGAAGACATAGCCCAGTTGAAAGTTGTTGTAAGCGAGTAAAGAGTAGCCCAATAGGACAATCAACTCATGATTTTTGTCCAAGTGTGATTTTAGATTTGTATGTATAAAGAAGCAAACATTGATTTTAAGCTTTGAAAGTAATGAGTGCAAACGCTTTAAGGTATAGATTAATGATCCAGTAAGGCATCGTTGGTCACGAAGGTCACAGGTCAATCCGAGGAATTGTTTTAGCAAAAATGGCAAGATTTTTCAATTCAAGTCAAACACCGTGTACCGAAATAGCGTACATTACGTAAGTGCATAAAAGTTAGCGCGAGCTCGCAACGAAAACGCGAGTAGTAAAAACTTGCGTTCCCGTCGAATAAAGCAAAAACAAACAAATAAAAGAATGAGATGAAAAAAAAAATAGGGGGGGGGGGAGAGAAAAAACTTTTATTTAGGTAATTAAGCGTGAGTGCGTTTGTGCGAGCGAATTATATGAAAGTGCATTTTGTGATTCGTAAAGGAAATGTAGGAATAATTAATCCCCCGGATAATAGATTTCGCGCGAGCGCCAAATCGAGACGACATTTGCCTGACATATTAGTACGAGAACAGTCTTGAAGCGGATTAATGGCTTGTAACTTACAATTAGAGATTACGTATCCACGTACATTGTTAATCAAGCCTATAATGATTGCAAATTTTGAACGTATAATCGAAAAATATGCGAGAAAAAGACTTGACATGAACTGAGAGACGATTTGTGCATTAAAAAGAAAATAAACAAAAAAATAAACAAAAAAAATATATAAAAAAAAACATAAAAATAAAATAAATAAAAAACAATAAACAGTAATAATAATAAAAATATATATTAAAAAGAGAAAAAAATACTGTGTGCAAGTAAAGAATTGAAGTAAGATTTACTACAAGATAATCACATTGAGAAATGTGAAAGTTATTAATATTAAATCCCAACTAAAGCATCATCACCTTTTGTATCATTTGTCCGTTTGTTTCTATCTTGCTGCGTTTGTCTTTCATTATTAATGTAATACCAAGATAATTCGGTATCGATGAAATCTTGTGTGTAAATATACTAATAAATATTATACATATTGAGAAATTGCACGTTGTCGAATTATTTATTATCAATTACCTGTGCTACGGCCAATTACACAATCGAGCATGCTAACATCGGTCCAACATATATAGAATAAAAATTTTAAAACCGAATTGTAAATTAATTCAATATACATATCACATCCGCACATATCATATCACGATATTACGCTGTAATTAATGATAATAAAGAGTAAAAATTGTTTCTGCACTTATTACAACAATAAAGTATATGTATGTAAGCATTTGTTTTAAAGGTACACGACACTCAAGAGGCTAAGTATAATGTAGAAAAAATAAAATAAAATTAATAAGCTGTAAAAGGCATTTTGCATAATATGCACATTAAATTTATAATTTATTTTATAATGTAGTCTACATTAATTTGCTTATTGTGTGTAAATAAATTTACTCAACATCACCCTATAATTCTAATTAAATCGACAGAGTTATTTAATGTTAATTAGCATTACCTGTGAAAATGCTATTGAAATTTATAAATAAAATGCTTATAACTCATTAATAATATGAGCACATAATCGTTAACACGAAGGATAAAAGTATATTCCGTTAGGTTCTCGGTATATAAATGTGAAAATCGTTGTTGAATCGTTGCTGAATCGTTGTTTGACTCGTTGTTCGACTCGTTGTTCGACTCGTTATTCGACTCGGATTAGAAGAAAGGAAGAAGGAATGCGGTCTCGTTGGTTACGTTGGTACTCGTATCGCTAGAGTATTAAAAAAATGTTAAATTTCAGATGTAAACGCTTCGTTAGATCTTGTATAATCTATAATCGCTCTCAAAAATCCCTTTTAAAATTCAAATGTTCGTATTTATATTCAGAGAACAATTCATATTGATCCTCGACTGGCCCATATAATTAGACCGATCGTCCCTTTATTATTATTATTATTATCATTATTATTATTATTAATTATTATTATTATTATTGCCAGCGTTAACTAGCGGTTTTCTTAAACTATGGATTTGATAATTGCTAAAGCGGCCTGTCGGGAACATAGCATATTTAATAAGACGAGCACGAGCATTAATATATGAAATTTTTAAAAAAAACATTCTATTCGTAAGCATAGGGATGCGCAAGGTTTGTGCAGGTTTTGATTTTATTTCAATGCTGTGCAAATGATCGCAATGGGCATTAAATGAGATAGAAGTATCATCGGCTTCTATCTTACAAGCACATATTCCAAACAAATACATAGGCAATGGATTAACTAACCGCCGTCTAACTTTCTTAAGTTAACTTTCTTATTCCAAGCACTCGGTAGCTTCACCGCCAAAATTCCCAAAAGCTCGGCTTATTATTCTGTGCTTATTTGGACATTGGACGAGCAGAGTTGGAATCTTACACGCGAGTTGCTTAATCCAGCCCAACTTTATATCTCTTACATACTGAATTTAGTTGGCTTTGGCGTTCCATTCTCCATCATTTCTTAATCCATTCAAATTTTTGAGAAAAAAAAGCCGTTAATTTACTTACCGTTCTCGGCGACAAGACTTGTAAACCATTAAATAAGAATTGCTTGTGACATAACAACAAGCGACCACGGTAACAACAATAACAACAAGGATAATAAACAATATCGAGCTATATTACTTATTGCTATTATTTAAATTTTCTATACATTGCTCGCTCGATTCATTGTAAAAGCATTGATCTATCAAATACAAGTTCATTTGTTTGTACGCGGCTTTTTTTTCCACCATCGCGCAATTAATTAACGCTTCAGGCACGCGCTCGTTATCATAATTATTATTGTTATTAAACGAATGAAATAAAACAAAACAAAAAAACAAAAAAAAAAAAAACAGAATCGTTCCATCATTTTGTATATTAAATACCTTGAATAATTAGCATGTGATTGGGAATGATGGGTGGAGTGGCGTGGAGACGATCGTCAGTGGTTTCCACTTGCTTTTCCAATTTATACTAAACGCGAGCTAAATATCACCACCAAGCCGTCCCTGATATGTAAAACGATATGCGCGAATATCACAATACGCCAAATCTTGCAAAACGCGTACTACGGTGGATACGGATATCGGATATTACACACCCCCCGCCCCCTCCCCTCCCCGCCCGTAACCGCTAACCACTAACCACTAATCCCAGGCACTCGACAAACAACCCCAACCCCACCCAATCCCATTGACGAAGCCCATTAAACGATAATGCGCACGATGCAAATACGTTTGCGTTGAAGTTCGCTTAGCTTTCACGGTGTTCGAAATTTGCCGGTTAAGACGTTAACGCGCCAAAACGTGTCTCCCATCTTCCTCTTCCTACCGCAATTACAAGCTCGCTAAATACTACCAACTAATTAAAATTCTCAACGAAAATTGTCAATCTGATCGATCGTAGTGATCGAAGGTTAAAGGAGTGATCGCGGGTATGATCATTATGCACATCGATGTCAGAGGAGGAGAAGTGAAAAAAAAAAAATAAATACGAGCCGGTGTGACTGGTGCCAAATGCGCGGGGGTGAGAGAAAGTCGCGTTGACTAGGTTGCATCGAACGTCCAACGAAAGTCTGTAGTTGGTAGCTCTGCTACCGAATGACGAGGACGAAATGCCCGCGATGACGCTCCCGAGCTACGTAATTCGCGGTTTGCGCGAGGTTGGCGGTTTATACGGACGATGAAAGGGTCGGGGGGACTGCCGCTGTCGGCACTCCGGAACGCACCAGCCGGCGGATATCGAGAGGCGCGAGGCTGGATAATCTCGAGGTCGTGGGAGCTGGAGCCCGGAGAGTGTTGTCGCGAGGCAGCGTGAGGAAGGGAAAAAGAGTAAAGAAGCGGCTAAGTTCACGAGCTGCGAATAATGGCGGTTGCCAGGGCGAACTTTGATTCCTGGCTGAATACGAAGCTGCAGGAGCTGAAGACCGACGAGGGTGTATTTGGATCATATATAAAGGGCATCCTGGAGGGTGACGAGACGGATGATGAGAAGACTGAGGCGCTTGAGGGAATTTTCGCAGGCATAACGGTGAGGAACCGTTAGGATTGTGAGGTTAGAATGTAACATCGGGTTTTTGGTTGGTTTTGGGGGTTTGGTTTGGTATGGAGGAGCGCCGCTTTACGCGATTGTTCTTGACAATTGTGGAGCGTTTTACGTGGGTGGGCGGAAGGGGGGGAGGTTATTTTATTTAACGACGTTGTTGGGGCCCAATCGAGCACTGGCTCCATGGTTATGACGAGTGTTGCACACTTAATGTGTACAAGCGTGACATGTTCTTTTTAGCGATTTTTAGCGGCGATTCTCGTTATTGGTATTAACGCTGCTGCGTCATTGGATTTGCTTGTAGGAAGATAATATTCAGAAGCACACAACCGAGGTGCTGGAGGCCTGGGCGAAGTGGGGCCAGGTCGAGGAGACACCCATTGACAATACGCCAAAGGAAGATGTGGATGTGCGATTGGCACGCATGCTGGAGACTCAGAGTCTGCCAACCACCTCCCACAAGAGTACCTATACAGAGGAGGAGAAACGAATAAAAGAGGCTATATTAGCGCAATACAGTCAGACGTTGGATAAGGAGGAGAGCGAGAGCGAGGGTGACATGGACGGCGGTGGTGGAGTTGGTGGTGGCGGAGGTGATTCAGGTCTGGAAAAGAATACCAATGCAGCGGCCATTGTGCAGGCGTTAAGGTTGCAGAGAGAGAGGGCCAAGCTAGAAAGCCAGAGGAAGAAGGAGAAGGATAAGGAGGATCGGTTCGTCAGAAACTTATCTCGATTCTAGTCGCACTATTAATTGAAGCGATTTGTTTAATACTAAGTACGTTTCCCTTGTCTTATTAGAGAAAAACAGAAGCAGCTTAAGGAGGAGAAGAAGGAGAAGCGCAAGACCCAAAAAGGTGAAAGAAGAAGGTAGCATCGATTAAGAAACCAAGGGCTTACGTGGAATGTTCCGATCGAGGAATGCTTTTGTATTTTCCTCTACGCTCCGCTCATTCTGGGTCATGAACATTTCGTTTGCTCTCCATTAAAGTGGTACCTGATCTCCATGATGATGTATCATGTCTCGATGCCAATGCAACTCGTAACTATTTATGTTCACTAAAATCGTTATACGATAAGTAAAGAGTCATTGCAATTGCCATGGCTATTGTCTTATAGCTCGAGTACCTTGCGTGACCATATCAATGGCAATTTCATTTAATTACCCATCTTGTCATTCTTCGACAAACTTCTGCTTAAAGAGCGGGCCTTGTTTGCCTCAAAGCCCAAGCCATGTATGTAATGCGATCATAATAAATAAATTATTTAAATCATAAGTATCTAGTATGTTAATGTGTATACCTTTTATTGCCGAGTTTACACACACCTTAAATGTTATATACGATTAATTTATCGGGTATTTATATTATTGATATTCTTGCTATTATTGGCTTTACTCTCTCGTGCACGTGTGAAACGAAAAATTAAAAAAAAAAAGAAAGTTGGATAAGGGAAGAGTTAAGGTAAGATTAAAGAAATACAACTTATTATTTCCAAAATACGTTTTATTATACGATTATACGATTTATTAACTTGCTGAATACGATTTACTAATTTGCCAAACTACAGCGCAAATGCATTCGGATCGTTCGATTTCTTTTAAATCACGCACGCACGCACGTACACCCACCCACACACACACACACACACACACACACACACACACATATATATATATATATATATATATATATCGCGCCTAAACTCTCACATTGTATGTTTAATATGTATAAAATCTAAAACTGTTACTATTTAGATACCTGTACGTTCTAGTTGTAACGAAGTGTACATTATTACATTGGAAAGCGTAATGAATTGACTTGAAAAAATTATTTTTAACATTTTAATGCCAAATTTCTCGGATAGAAAGATAATTTATGAAAATGCTTAATATGCTTCAAGTCAGTTGCTTGATCCTTGGCAATCGTCGTGTCGCATCGAATAAACCTGTTCTTTTCTGTCGACGAAATTGCAAACGCGTTCCGAAGATTTTACCATTATTTACTATTGTTAAAAGAGTGTCCGGTGATGGCATTTCCGAATTCCATTCGTTGTAAAATTTTTCAAAAATTTAAATCAAGTCTTGCCGCCATTGCATTTCATGAGGCGTCGTTCGACGAATCGCTTCTCCATCTATAATTTTCTCTTCACTGTATAATTACAATGCAACTTCCACCTGCGTTCCACCACGTATTTTCAACGATTCTCGAAATACATTTACAAGTGCGACTCTGAGATTTTTAATCTGTTAGGGAAGCTAGATGCCGAGCCTCAGGGTTTTTTTTGTTCACTGCACTGACGAGTCACTCGCGTTAATGTTCGCATAGTCTCCAGCTCGCAGCCACATGTATTTAGCTAAATTTACAAGATGCAAGCAAACTCTCGACCGCGGGAAAACAATGAAAAAATGCAAATAATATATTACTCCTTTCGTCGTAAGAGATCGTAGAGCGATCGTCATTTTGTGTGTGTGAGAGAATTGCTTATGCGAAGGTGACTAGCGACGATCTGACAATAAGCATGCCGTTTGATCGATGTGGATATACGGCTGATC
>NW_011948430.1:914509-938914 GCF_000503995.2 Ceratosolen solmsi marchali
TATATATATATATATATATATATATATATATACATTTGCTTATTTTGTTTTATAAACATGGAAATTGTCACATTAGTGTGCATTGATCGCCTCATTAAAAATAATAATAGTTGCCCTTATCAATTTTTATTTGGCATATGAACAAGATATTCCTTAAAGGGGCAACGATCTATCGCTCCTCCTTTCTATAAGACTTATTGCTAAATCAAAATAAGCGGAAAGCTTCATGTATGGCGGTGTAACCGAATGACCGCTAAAATTAACGTACTTTACTTTGGTAAAACGTACATAAAGATTAAACGCATTAAACGCTTATCACGAAATCTTAATTCCGCTATGTATAATTACGTCTATATAGCTATGACTTTCTTGGTACGCCCAAGAATTCTCGACATAAGTACAAATTTGCAATTTGCTTTCAGCTAGTTTAACATTTGCGACTATTTTCACTCTTTACCTGATTTTCGACCGGATCGTCTTGATATTTGCTCATTGCCCAGGAAGCTTAACTGGCCTGATTGTTTAAAATAATAATAATAATAATAATAATAATAATAATAATAATAATAATAATAATAATAATGATGATGATGATGATGATGATGATAGTGATGATGATAGTTATAATAATGACAATAATGATAATAGTAATAATAGTAATAAAAAATAATTATAATAATAATATAAATCTTTCTTTGATTATTATTACTTTCTTTCTTTTTTTACGTTTTTTTTTCTCTCTTTTTTTCTTTTTGTTACTTTTACTTAAAACAAAAATAAAACAATAGTTACTTAAGAAGCTATTTTTTTTTTTTTTTTTTTTTTTTCCCGAGCAACGTAAATCAAATTGTAATATAGACAGATGAGATATTTCATAAACTACAGGTTTCTAATGCCTAGCAAAGCAAATATAACAATATAATAATAATTAATAATAATAATAATAATAATAATAATAATAATAATAATAATAATAATATTGACTAATAACAATAGTAACAGCAACGTGACACTCGCATAGTCGACGATGATAATAACAATGCTCGATAATTACCGTAATTCAATCATTAAGAATTTAAAGTGGAGAAAGGTGAGTCACAAAAAACTTTTTAATAAAGACGTGCGCACGTGTGACCACAATAAAGAGAGAGAAATTATAACGCAAATAATATTACAGAAAAATGAGATACAACTGTGTACAATTTCAGAAATAACGATGACGATAAAAAAAAAACATACAATGCAGCTATACGAATCGCGAATACAGTAAGTAAGTAGCTATTTATGACTAGGCTATGAATTGTGATTATTTATTTCTTCTTTTGCATTAATCAGTTTTAGGCTCATGGTATAGTGATTGTTAAATTGGTTTTCTTAAATTAGATGTATTTCCTCTGCGTAAGTACATTAAGTAATTAAGACACGTCTTTGGTATTTTCCTCGAAATATACATTTTATAACGTAGAAAAGATCCTTTAATTCCAATTAAAATTCACTATTATTTTTTTAACATTTTATGTGGAAATGTTATTTTATATCTGCATAAAAAAATATAATTAATCAGGTGTAAGGCAAAGATGAAAAAAAAAAAAAAAAAAAACAGAAAAAGAGCCTACTGATGTAATAAACATGTATACAAACTTATTACTTTTTTTCTCGCATTAAAAGAATCAATCAGCACATTCGTTTCTTCAATTGGTGTTGATAATTATTTTTGAACATTAAGATATAAAAACGTTTTTAAAAATCGAAGAATCGAAGATTTTACGAGGATCGAGATTTTAAGAGTAACAAAAGTTTTTGTAGAAATTTGACAATAGCCAATGAATCCTATAATACAATATTTTTGTTGTACAATAATAAAATAATATAAACGAGGTAATATAACGTCAGTAGTGCTATGATTATTCAGACGAATGATGAATGCTATTAATTAAGATTATATATAAAATATTTAAAATAAATATTCGAAATATGAGAGACATTCTTATGTAGTTTCGTTATTTCTCATAATTATATGGATTTCTCTCTCTATCTTGTTCATACTCACGTTATTAGCCTTACTGATGTGAGCTAAAAAAAAAAATAAAATAAAAAAAAATAAATAAAAAAAAAATTAAAAATCTGAAAAAAAATTCGTTGATTTACTAAGGAGCACAAAGTTTTTCTGTATTACAAGCAAAATATAGTTTATAAAAATAAAAGAAATAATTGTAGAAATTTATAAAATGATTTTTTTTTTGTTTTTTTGGACTAATTGTATCTAACAATCATCTTTCACTGATTAGCCAATCTAAGAATATGCTTGCGTCTAAATCGATTTTTCAACGTTTTTCGTGATTCTTATACGATTTGCAAATACTGCGAGTGGGGATGCGAAATAGAGAGAAAATAAATGAACGTCACACGATCAATCAATAAAGTCGCATTTTACATGTGCTTGATATCACTAATTTTTAATTTTTATTCCCTTTTATGCTTATGCAAATTATACACACATGTGTGTGTATATATATATATATATATATATATATATATATATATATATATATTTATATACATGCATAAATACATTTAAGCCCACTATCTTTATCCACCTTTTCTAAACTCCACATTATTTTACAATCTTCTTATTACAAAGTCTTTAAAAAAAAAAGGTCTCTTTGCATTGTTAAATTGCGCCAAAAATCTGTAATTAGAAATTTGGTTTTTATTTATTTTATATCTTTCATATAGTTTTCTTTTTTACGTGTTTAGCCTTTTCATTTTCTCGTTATACATATATTATACTTCTCGAAGGAGCTGATCATTGTATTATTATTGCGAATGATGAAAGACGAACGATCATTGAAATGTGCAGCGCATGCCATAGTTGTTCTCACGGGTCTAAAGTAATACATAGTACGCATGCATTTCAATACCAAATTTTCGTTGATATATATGTACGATAGCTTCTTCCCTCGATCAACGGTTAAATTATCTTCGCAAATTCATTTCGTCGATTACGTGGTACTGCATACTCTCCTTCTGTATAGTATATTTAAAGATGCACTCGCAAGACAATTTCACGCCATTATATATACGCACGTACAAACATATACATATACATTTATTATATGTACAGAGTTATATAAAAGTGTGACGCTCGCGTATCTAAAATTTTTTTCGATTAGTTTGGCGCCTCTTTGTCTTGAAAAAGAAAGAAATAAAAAAAAAAAATATATATATATATATATATATATATATCGAATTTTCGGTAACGACACTCTCTTTCTTGATATCGTCTCCCTTGAAAATGCTTGAAAGGTTCTATACTCTTTTTCTCTGTGAATAATCCACCACAGGATGTATTCCGTATTCTATATTCCTCTACGGAACTTTAACTTGGATAATAACATGTGCCTGGATTGTTGGATAATGTCGGGAGTTGGTTTAGAGTTCAGAATGAGAATAAAAAGGATAACGGAATTACAGGAATTTTGGAGAGATAATTTAGAAAAGTATGATCAAGCGTAATGCTAATTGTCGTACACAGTTATCTAGTTGGTCCTTCATTAACTGTTGTCTTGCATAAAAAAAGGGCAATAGTACTCGAACAAAAGTAAAAAAAAACGACGAACGATGCCGACGAGCGAATAAATGTTTGCTCATGTAATAGAGCGGCTGAAGGACGTAACGTGTTCATTGCACGTCGTCTTAATGTAAGGGAAATGGGAATGTTGTGGATGAATCATATATACGGATTTACTCGTATATATTTTCGGTTAGGATATTAGACAGATAGATAGATAGATAGATAGATAGATAGATAGATAGATTTATAGACAGATTGACAGTTAGGTAGGTAGATCAATTGATTGATAGTAGATAGATAAACGGTTAGACGGTCAGATAGATAGATAGGCTGATTGATTGATTGATTGATTGATCGATTGTTTATTAAATAAGTAGAGAGATATAATTGAAGCCGAGAGGAAGGGTCGAGAGATAGATAGATAGAAAGAGAGAGAGAGAGAGAGAGAGAGAGAAGATAAAGGAGTAAGTTTGAAATAAGAAATGGGGTAAGGTGTGAAAATTGAATGTAAAGAGAGAAAAGGAGTCTGTATGAATTCCGAGAGTGAAGATATCAAGGATCGGATCGTGACTGAACCGATCGACTGAGAGACAGACATGGCACGGCGACTCCGGTCGAGAGTGTACACGGTCACAACGTCACAGGCCACCTGCTGGCACACAAACAAACACACGGACAGGTTAGTCACCACCACACTGGATAAAATACATACGGAGATCCTCGTTAAATTGATACGCAAGCATTATATGCATAATAGTCTGTAACACGCGACTCATGGAAAAGGAGGATGTTGAGGGAATTTCTGTAATTATTCGTATAATTTTACGCGCTCTTGTTTACAAAATTCGTTTATAAAGCTCGACTTTCGAGATTCTAGAGTAAACGACCAATATAATTCATCATGCACACGTAACGTTAATTTTACATTATCATTTTTTTGCAACATTGCTTATTATTATTATCATCATTGTCATTATCATTATCATTATCATTATCATTGTCATTCTAATTATAATTATTATTATGCATTTCGAGTAATAATAAGCATTTGAAAGTCATTTTAAACGTTATGTCACTGAAAGCGTCCCCCTCATATACAAATCAATTTTGCTCGGCGTATTCGATAAAGTAATGAATTGGTACTATAAGCATATTTAAAAAATTATTTTTAAACGGCACATATTTATAAAATTATTATCGGGAGGAAAGGCCAACAAATAATCATTTCATCATCCTCCCTTCGCAAAGCACCTACAGGTGTATCCTGCTCGAATTTTTGTTTTTGTTTATTTTTGTTTTTTTGTTTTTGTTTTTGTTTTTGTTTTTGTTTTTTTTATAAGGTTATTAATATACAATAAATTATACATGTAAACAAAATTATACACACAAACAAAAAATTGCAGTACATTATAAAATTATCGAATAAAATCGAAACGGTTAAAATATAAAATACAAAAATATAATAAATTAGAACAGGAATGATCGTTGTTGAGAAGCGAACGGTCTTTGCGATCTTTAACGAGGATCATCTGGATTGCTATTTTTTAAATACACAGTCTAGTAACATTAAAGTCATACGTGTTGAAAGGATTGGTTTTTGTGTATATATAAATATAAAGTTAAAAAACAACTTCGTTTTTTGGAGACTGAAGTAGCATCTTCCTACTTTAAGCAATAAAAGTACTAAGGCTCGTTTGATTACTTATGCTTTAAGATAGTCAGTCTCTCAAAAAAAAAATTGGACAAATAAAGCATTTTGAGGCAACATGTTGGCGCAAGGTAACACATTGCTATTAAACAACATCGGTGTTCTACTTCAAACCATCTTTTGCGACAAGACAATGTCAGAATATATAAAGAAGCATGAAACAGTAAGAATTAGTTTGCTCAGCAAGGTATTTATTGCAATTATATAAATGCCAGATGCTTTATACGGGACTTGAGACAAACGATAATATCAGCCAAATATAATATGTTAAACAATATTACAAAAAAGATGACTACAAAGAGATCACACTAAAAAATAGAAAAAGTCAGTCTTTTATGGGTGAGGCACGATTATTATTATTATTAATTATTATTATTATTATTATTATTATTATTATCATTATCATTATTATTATTGTTATTGATTTTATTAATCGTCATAATAATAATAATAATAAATAAAATTTAAAAAAATAATGATTTAAGAAAGAAAAAAAAAAGAATAAAAACAGAAGCCGCTGAAAGATGTTAAAGCCACATCTATTTGATTAACGCACCGAATATCACAAGATAGCTCGGCTGCCTATGACTTGTTAATACGGAATATATTTTTAATCATAAAACTTCTCGTGTTAACTACAAAAAGAAAAGAAATAGAAGAAAAAAAAATAAGAATAAAAAAAGAAAAAAATAAGAAAAATAAGCGCATTTCCCTGCAAAATTAGTTACGTTTTTCGACACTTCCCGATAAATAGCAAATTGCAAATATAATCAATGATTTTCAAATTTATCACAATGAATATACGCCAGGCAATTCAATTGGAATCAGCAATGTTTCAATTGGCTGAACATAAAAAAGGAGAGAGAAATCGATCGATCGTCATATGCGTACATAGTGGGTCGTGGCCGATAGCAGGTAACAGAGAAAAAAAATAATATGGATCACGAGTCACCTGTCAATGACAGGCGGCGATGCCGTGTTGCATACATACTGATATGGCCTTGGCAAGCCTATATTTTTCTAGCTCATTGTGGCAGGCAATCGAATTTATTATTATGTATGAATGAAGTTATTGCTACTGGACAATTCAACGGGAATGACGAAAAAAACAAACAAGAAGAAAGCCCGCTGAGAATATATATATATATATATATATATATATATATATATAAGAAGAAAAACATGAAGAAAAAAAATGGGAATAAAGGTACCAATCTCGAGATAAACCTTTTTATCATTGCTGGGCTATGGATAGATGCGTTTACGCAGGCTTTTGAACTACTGTAGATACAGTACATTTTACTCAATGTGAAAGGATTTTGTTTCATCAAGCCTATAGATGATATAGTGCTGGAGAAATAAAAAATATTCGCGCGACTATAGCTGAAGAATCGATTAAACCAATTGTATAGACAGGCATCAAAATAAAGATTATTTCATTGTCCAAGAATAACAAGTGTATCGTCACATCACCACGCGAAACACAAATAACTTTCTCTCATTGACTAATGCCACTTGGAAACGAGAGAATCTTCGTCTTATCTACACGCTACGTTTCCTTTACACTCTTCATAATAATTAATACGTAATCTCATCTCCAATTACCGATAAATATCCTTGTAATACGTAAATGCAACGAAATACGTAAATTCTCAGTTAAAGATATTAAAATGAATGAATGAATGAATAAATAAATAAATAAATAAATAAATAAATAAATAAATAAATAAATAATAATAAAAAATAAACAGAACGCATTTGTACAAGTTTGCTTAGTTGTGGAAAAAAATCACAAAATATCGAAATCAGAGAATATCACAGTTGTGCTTATTATTATATAATAGGTTTTGTTGACTACAAACAAAAGTTTGGCCTTTCAGCTACAAGGAACTAGAAGCAACGAATTTAATACCGCGATACTTCTTATCGATATATTAAAATAACTGAAACTCTGACTAGTTGCGAGAGAAGGAGCGTCATTGGTCATCTTTATGAGAAAAAAAAAAGAAAAAAAAAAGAGTAAAATACTGTTTTCTAATAATACTTAACGCTCGACTAAAGAGCGACCTCCATTGATTTTGTATGCTTGAATACATGAAACTTCAGGACGATGCATAAACGTCCTAACAATGTATTCAAGCAATATTTGTATTTCTAGAACTTGAACATGAGCCTCGTTTTCGATAATGTCCGTTTTTTTGTTGTTTTTTTTGTATTTTTTTTTTTTTTTGGTTTTCGATTGTTTTTTTGTTTTTTTTTTTTGTTGTTGTTTTGTTTTAAAGTATCTACCTACAATTGGGGAAATCATCGATGTTGGGCTAGTAAGGCTTGGATGCATCCTTCGATTTCTTTAGTTGAACTTTCAATCGCTTCGTGCCAATTTGGAAGCCGTGCATCATTTGAATCGCCTTCTGAGCACTTGATGACTTGTCATATGATACAAAACCTGGCAAAAAAGTATAGTCTCGTTAATAATAATCAATAAAAAGGTAAAAGCATTTTCTAGTTTACAATAATTAATATAATAAGTAAATAATAGCTAAATCTATCACTGCAGACACAAAGATAAAGAAAAAGAAAAAGGGTGAAAAAAAAGGCTGAATAAATCATTAAAAATTTTACTACTCGTACATGTTGCCTTGTTATTAAAAATGCAAAAAGTTTAGTCATTAAAAGTTATAACGAACTAATATTTCCAATAAAATGATAAGGAAGATGGATGTGCGCAGTTACTCGCATTTTAACTTGAATTTGAGAATATCAAAGTGTATTCTTCTATATTCTATAATGTGTCTCATTGTCAAGGGTTGGGGGGGGGGAGGAGAGAGAGGAGAGGAGTTTTCAATTATAGACAGAATTTTTGACAAAATTTTACATTTCCTTCAATTATTTTCTAGCTCGAGAAATAATAAAAAAACATCAACAGTTTTGAATTGAAGGAATATTTTCAACAATTGAATTAAACATTTATTATTAAAATAATATATGAAACTAATAATTTGCCTATATTATGTTATGAAGAGAGTATTATTATTAACGTACAGGAGTTGCTCGCTCGCATTTTTAATATAAATTCGTAGCTTTCGAAAAATTTATTTATTCAAGCTTATATGGGATTAATAAAATGCATTGTCTCATTAAATTCAAAATCTAGTTTTCAATTGATTTGTAAAGTTTTGTCGCGGGATCTCGAGTGCAGTTGACGCAACATGGACGAACACAAGTTCACCTACCAAAGCATTTGCTCTTTTTCGTCTCTTTGTCGATAAAAACCTTGGCCGAGAGAACGTTGCCGAAGGGCATGAACATAGTAACAAGATCTGTATCCGTGTAGGTGTGCGGCAGATGGTAAATAAAGAGGTTACTACCCTCAGGACCCTCGATTTGCTTCGATAGTAATCGAAAATCATTAAAGGTCGGCGTAGTTTGTACTGGTGCCGTGGTTGCCGTTGTCGAAAAAGCCGGAAATCCTAGAAAAAAAATCAGTGAAAAGATTTCTTTTAAAAATCATTTGTATAAATACGACATTAAACTAGATAATAAAAAAAAGAAAATCACTGCACTTCAATCGACAATTTTACGCATATTTCAATAATATTTACAAACATGCAAGTAACAATTGGTGCAATTGGATATTTAGTTTATTATCTATATTATCTATCTTTATATTATTATAGATATTGTACATAAATTTGATAATAAAAATAATACTTTTCAATTATTTTTGAATATTTTTGAAAATATGCATGTCAATAAAAAGTGTTCATTAATTAGCTCCTATTTATAAATACTACCGTTAAGGATTTACTTAATTATTAATAGACTATTATTGTTGAAAAATATGTTTTTCTTACGATGAGTTTACATTACGGATTTATTGATAATATGGTTATTATTTTTTACATGAGCGCTCGACAATCGAAGATAAATAAAGTTTTTCAATACCACTTCCCACGCGCATTAATAATCAATTACTTGACATTAAATTTCCCAATAATATAATAAATATGATTATTTATCAAGAGTTATGTCATTTTGCGAAGGATGGCAATTGATGTAAATTAACACATGGCATTAACAATTAATTGGATATACGAATGTAGTAGTCCAATATCTCTCTAGTTCAACAATATTTATCTTACATAAGCTTAAATGACTAATTAGCTTTGCTCTCGGGCAATTTCAAAATATTTTCTTACTTAATCGCAATACGTCGACCTAGGCAATTTAATAGAAAATGCACAACCTAATGATAATTTTCCTAATACGTTGATTAAAAATAAAATCAAGTATCTTAATGATAGATATAGATGAATAATGGAGGAATGCAACGTGAAAAATGTAAGGAGGCGTTCGTTCAATCATTGTGTAAGCTTATTCCAAGTCAATTTACTTACTGTGCAATTCTTTCTTTTCCACAGTGACAGTAGTTTTTCCAATGAGAGCTTTGAATTTTGACAGATATTTTGATGTTAGAAGATTTTAATTTAATTATATTAAGCATGCATGCTAACTAATTCTGTCCCCTAAAAGCGCAACTTGAGAAATTAGATATGGACCCGCGCGCGCGGGCGCTCAAGTATATGCACGCAGACGAATCGTCGTCGGGCGCATGCGTGCACGGATAAGTACCTGCATATTGCTGCAAGCTCGAGTATGCGTTACTAAGTGATTCTTGAAGTCCGCTCAAGGGCGCCCCCGTCAAGGAGTTGAGCGCCAATGATGTAACGGGACTCAAGCTGCCGCCGGTCGACCCTGAAACAGCGTTCATGAAAATTTACATTTTCCGTCATAAGCGAGCTATCGCTCGTAGGTAAGAGATCTTCAAAATATATACAGAATTGCGAATTGCCACTCCGACTATAGTTGCAATTACAGATAGTGACTCTGCCAACACTTCATGCGCCATACCATTGCGTGTCTTAATAAGCTCGTCTTAGTTCTTATATTATAATTAATCGTAATTTATGAGTTGGTTCATTCTTTACTTCAATCATAGGAGAGTCAGTATCAGAAAAAATAATAAAGGATTAGTCTGTAGAACGAATGGCATAAAGGAATGCCAATGAGTATACATAAAAACTTTCCGTAAAATGTAAAAAAGCTTCTATTGCGCTTGTGTCGAGTTTTCTCTTCGGAGCTCCAACATAATTTAACCATCGAACGTCTATGGCAAAGCTCGACAAAATTTTTATCATAAGCACGAGTTATGAAAATGATTTTACAATCTTCGCATCGATCGATTTTTCCTTAATAAATGCAGTAGCGCATTATCTTGTAGTGACGTAACACTTGGGGGCTTGAACTGCAAACTAAATGCAATTGTTACAAACTGCAGCGAAAGCAGTCCAGTGGGCACAATGTTGGCCTTGAACCAATTGCAACGAAGCTCTACACGACAATTCATTCATCGGTAATTTAGCTTTAATCGATCGAGATCTTACATCTTGCATCTTGCATCTCTTTTACGCGTGATTCATTAATGCTCGTTGGCATTTGAGTGGCTCTGCGCACACAGTTCTTAACGAACGGAAGTTCTTAACATTTATTAGAAATACTTCTATGTATACTCACAGTCATCGTATTTTATACAAACAATACACCAGAAACGCATGATGTAATTTAAATTGCAAGAGTACCATTATTATAAGCGCTTTGACAAATTATGCACAATCAATACGGGAAAGCTGCAATAGAAAAAAATAAAGGTTGCGCTCAATGTCACATGCTCTTCAACAACTTCATCAAGTTACAGACGAGTAATGTACATAATGTAAAAAAAAAAAAAAACAAACAAACAAACAAAAAAAAAAAAAACAAAAAAAAATCCATTAAGATAGTAAGTGCAAGCGTCATTATCGACTGCTAATGGTATATATCGATTAGTGCGTGGTTAAAATTTACACAACATAGGAATAAAAACAAATTAAAAGGATATTTAACGAAAAAACTTGACGAGCAAAAATTTCAACTCCACGTCAAAAATGAAAACGCTCGATCTTCATAATGCAGGCAGCCTAATTTCTTGTAGGTCTCTACAGCATTTTAACCATAGAATTTATTACCAAACCAAATTCACTTATAATAATTATGATAAAAGTAAAGAGAAAATGAACAGTAGCATGACTATACGAATAATATTACAGATTAACTACACAACTTGAGATGTCTTTTACAGCGATCTCACCTGTATTTCCTGACTTTCCGAGCAGGGCAGCTATGACGTGACGGTCAACAAAAAGAAAAAAAAGTTTTCGTTAAATGTGTATATCTGCGGATGCTTATTGAATAAATACATGAGGCTCCTTAAAAGTGTCAAACGACTTGTCATTAATAGCTCATTTAAGCCTCTAGAGTTTGAAACTCGCGAGCACAAAGTTAATCCACTATTACTATTTAAATTGGAAGCCGATTTTTTCCTTACGGCTATTAACGATCGTAAGTAAGCCAGAAAGTATAAAAATTAATTAGGGCCGGGCGGGGGTGGTCGATTATTTAAAGTCTAATTTATTAATGGTTAATACTATACCAGGCAATATGACACGTACATAGTGACATACCTGCTGTCGAGTTGGCCAATCCGCTTAGCGCTAGAACACACATTTGTTTTGCTTTATTAATGCATTGTGCTATTATGAGGATAAAATAAAAATTTTAAAGACCCTCTCTAGTGCAAATCTAGTTGATTCAATTTTTATACCATGTCACTTGAATTATTTATTATATGCGAAAGAGAAGATTAGTAAATTGAACAGATGAATTAATGCTTAAAATATTTTTTATTAGATACAAGTACCACTATGTGTATAAAATTTTTAAAATATATATGAACATGCTGTCAATTACATACATTTTTTTCTCTTTATTTTTTCTTCTTTTAGCTTTACACAATTTTGTTTTGTTAGTAGAGAATAATGGTTCATCATTTTAAAACATAAACAACGATAAATCTGTGAGTATTGTTGTCACTTTTAGTGGTCGCATTTTATTTATGTTTACAGTATAAAAAGAAACAAAAATAAAATAAAAAAAAAAAACAAAAAAAAAACAAAAACAAAAAAAAAAAACAAAAAAAAAACAACAACAAAAATAAATAAATAAATAAAATAAAACCCAAAAACGGTACTTTTTATTCTCCACTGTACTTACTGTTTGGAGATACTTGAAGATTATTAGTTCCACCCGTCATGGCTGCGAGCGTGACGAGGTTCTGCATACTTATAGGCGATACACCCGCATTTGCTGAAATTATACAGACCAATTAAGATTCAAATTAGTCATCGAATTTATAATTATTAATAAATTAATAAATACTACTTCAGTATAAAGACAAAACTTTTGAATAACAAATCAGTTTAAAAGAATTGAAAAATGACAAGTCATACTATAAACATATCATATGAAAATTAATCTGGCATTTAATATTATATGGAATAATATTTTATGTATTATACACATCGAGTTAAATTAATATTCACGTCATTATTTCATGAAATACAAATAATTAGAATGATTGAAAAATAGTAATGACTATAGTTCAATGAGTTTAAAATTATATAATATCACTAACAAAGAAATAACAATCGGCTTTAAAGAGATTTCACCAATATATCATTAATGTATTATCATCAATGTCATACATATAATTGTCCTATATTTAAATTTTAGATTCCTTTCTTTCCTTTTTTTTTTTTTTTCATAGAAACAATTCTCAAAACTGCTGATAGTTTTACACGAGCATTAACGTTTATATTATAATGAGAACAAAGTTCAAGCAATTGAGCCACATAAAGTATTTTTCTCTAATGAGCATTGTGATTGTGCTTGATTGACATTCGATACGATGAATATTATACAATTTGCAACATGAATAGTTTATCCGTGACTCTGAATTCCTTCTTCTACTTTTAGTTTTATTTTTTGTTTTTTGTTTTGTTTTGTTTTGTTTTGTTTTGTTTTGTTTTACCAAAGGAAATGCAGAAGAATTACTTTACTCATACGGTTTAATTTTTGTGTGTGTGTGTGTGTGTGTGTGTGTGTGTGTGTGTGTGTGTGTGTGAGAGAGAGAGAGAAACAGTCTATAAGATATGTATCTGTAGTTCTACTTTCAAATTCCTCATTAATCTATTCATATAAAAAATAAACTCATGTACAATTAGCGTAAACTAGATTAAGTTTCGAATTAAATAGACTTTGTCGAACGATTGTGATCAGTACAATTAGCTTTTCTTTTACATAAGTAATACTGATATTGTAAACAAGCTGCAATAATTTAAAATCTTAAATAACGAATAATTTATTTGTCTATTAAGTTTCTCATTTTATAAAAAAAATCAACTTTATTGGATAAACAATTATTTAAATGCTAACTAGAATAACAATATAATACAGTTTTTATTCCGGATCAATGTTGATTACGAATACCCATTATTATAATTATATTTTCTGTAAAATGTTGCGTGAAATTTATTACACATTACAATTTTAATTATCTTTATACAGGCAGAAGGGAAGAAGATAAAAGATGCTTTTGTTAATAATCATCAAATTATGATTTATATGTAAAAGGTTTTGAAATTAAATTATCTTATTGATTACTTGTTACAGTTTATTTATCAAGATGAGAAAATTATCGAAGCGAAAAAAGTGAAATGCCGTCGTAAAATCCTTCCCTTCGTTATTTTTACAATAATTAAAATTTTCTCACAATCTCAGAGCGAAAAGCAACGACATACTTTCTTCCAAAATACAATATTATCCTAATAAACTATTACGATACAGTGTTTTCTGATTAAATCAATGCCCATATCATAATAAAAATTATAAAGTAGACACGTAAATAACAGAAATTTTTATAAAAATCCTTCTTCTTCATCGTTTTAGTTATAGATTTGCGGCTTTATTCGGTCGGCGGAACATTAATTGAGATAATTATCTACTTGATACGTATTATAGTAAAATTATGTTGTCAGCGACGTCAGAAAAAAGTTGAGGGCTAGTAGCGTCAATTCATTTTATAAGTACAACATTCAGTAATATTTATTAATGTTCAATTAAAATCAATTATGATGCATGGTGCATAGTGCATAGTGCATTATATCTAATTGTTAACGAGAGCAACTATAATTTTATAAAGATAAAGCGTATGAATTAGTATTATTAGGATGATTCGTTGGCAAGGTGTGCTGGCATTACATGGTGCTTTATTTAATTCTCCGTTTACAACGGCGTTAACATTGTCGAGATTAAAAAATACGGAAAATGTATGAAAGCCTGGCGTCAAAATGTATCACACAGCTGTATTATTATTATTGTTATTATTATTATTATTATTATTATTATTATTATTATCATTATCATTGTTTGACGAATAGCTGAGGCATAAAGGGCACGATTTTTGTTTAAAAATTATTCAAGAGTCGCGAATGAGTTAAGAGCTGGTATTATAATGACAGAAGCCTGCCATTATCTCTCTCTCTCTCTCTCTCTCTCTCTCTCTTTCTCTCGCTCTCTAACCAGTATATATATATATTAAAAGAAAAAAAAAATTATCATCCCTCGTGGCATTAGTTGTAGAATTACCGGGAGGAAAAAGCGCATCCGTCAGTCCCGAGTTTTTTTATTAAAAGCGGCTTCGACATCGCTTGAGCTGCCTTAGACGTGGGCGTCGTCACCCGATGAAGGGGGGGGGATGACTGGCATGGGGCAAAAGACAAAGATAGGCAAGGGCTTGATGAACGTTTGAGAGCCTATCGGAGTGGCTTCCGCAGCTTCGACCGAGATCGAGTGAGCGAAAGAGCGAAAGGGCGAGAGAGAGAGAGAGAGAGAGAGAGAGAGAGAGACTGAGAGAGACTGAGAGAGACAGCGTGAGCATGACTGGGAGGTAAAGTAAAGATAATTGCGAGACGCTGTTGGGATACTGACCATACTCACCGGTGGTGCTGCTGAGGGAGGCGAGGGTCGCGAGTCCCTGGAGATTCGCGGGGTTGATCTCGGGGGCCGTGGGTACGGCCGCGGCTTGCGTCGGCGTCGGGGCCACGGCGCTGAGCCCGAGATGCTGCTGTAACAGCAGCTGGTGCTGGACGCTCGTGAGGGCGGTCGGTGCGGGGTTGGCGGCGACGGGCGTCGCAGCGCCCGAGGTTGCTTGGAGCTGCTGGAGGAGCTGGAGGGACGTCGCCGCTGGAGCGATCGCCGGTGGCGTCTCGTTCTGCGGGCAAAAGCATATTTTTATCGAGGCTATTGTGTTGGTATTAATCGCCGGAGCACGAATTATAGTTGCGACAATGGTACCTTTGCGAAATACTTTTGCTAAATAGGCTGATTGATTGAACGTGGGTCCGCTGTTGGGGGGGGGGGATAAAAGCCCCTTTGATATAACGATTACGAAAGCATGTAAGTTTGGTTCGTTTATTGACTAGATTTAAGTTTTTTACATTGTTTGTGTATTATTCTTTGTATATTATTCTTTGTGTATGAAATCCTTTCCATATATATGGTACGTATGTACACAATTATTATTGTCGTTGACGACGTTTATTCACCATAATATTCTTCCTTTTGCTCTTCTACATTTCATTATTTTTATTCTTATTAGTAATTTTGATATGATGTATTTGTGAAAATGATGAAATTACGCTATTTTTTTCTTCTCGGCATTATCGAGCATTTGTATGCAAAAATATGTTAAAAAAAGTATTATTTGGAGTACGCGTTGTGACTAAAATGTAAATTTCTCATTTAAAATCAAAAGAAAATTCTGTTGGATGCGTAACAATTCCTGACTCTTGTATATTAAAAATATACTAAGTTGTAGTTCTAATAATTGCCAGTTATTAAAAAAAAAACTTGAATTATTATAATTAACGGGAAACTTTAAAAATAACGGGAAATGATAAAAAAAAAAGAAAAAAAAAAAAAAAAAAATGAGGGCGAAAGGTTTAATGAATATAATGGATCGTGATTAAAAATTTCAATAGCTGTTAATTTTATTTGCAATCAATAGATATGCAATCGTTCGCTACATTTTTTAATTCGAAATCGAAAAAATAGTATTTCTTTAGCGATATAAGGAAAGCAATTCACAATACGAACATTAAAGTACACTGACATACAAATATGACAAAATAATATTATGAAAATACAAAGTATTCGTAACGATTGAAGAACAAGAAAACCTATTCGGTTATAAAATATTTTAACATTGATAATAATAATTTACTAGAGAATAAAATTTATACACAATACGGAGTGTATATAAATATCAATGTCACATGGCCAAAGACAATCAATCAATACTTTTGAAATATCTCATTTATGAAATACATGTGTACGTATAATAAAAATTATATTGCAAACTGTTCAATAAAATTCAGTGCATGTTTTTTTTCTAAGTTAATCATTATTTTATTAATTGTTTATATTCGTACATTGTGCTTTTTTCTTTTACTTTTTTAATAAATTCCAATAGTATTGTTATTGTTATTGAAAGTTAATACTCCGTTGTAATAAAAAGTTGTATGCGAAATGTTGGGAATATATTTCAGATATATTTATAATTTGCAATGCGTATAGGCTTTTTTTTTTTTTTTTTTTTTTTTTTTTTTTATACAGTACATTTTTTGAACATAGTATGTTTCCAATTTATGAGAGTATTAGATTTATGAATAATACACGTATTATATTATAATTGTTTGCTGATGAAACGTCATTAATAAAGAATATAACATTTTGCTCATTATAGCTTTTAATTATTGATTTGATTTTGGCTAATAAAATGAGGAAGCCCAGTATTTTAAAACCGTAGATATAAAATTATTATTAAATCAATAAAATCTTCAATTTTAATAAAGTCAATTTTAAGAAAAAAAAACTCGAAGGAAAGGCACGAATTTATAAAGAATCATATAATTATCCATTATGTGAAACTACTGTTAAACATCATTTTATTAAATTTATCCCATTAATCATTTATTAAAAATGACTTTTTAAATATGAATATCTTAATTATTGTATTGGGACTTGTATTGGGATAATTGTTAAAATAATAGTTTATAATAATGTTTTTAATACGTTATACACAATGTGATACGCAAATTATAATGAATTTGCATTGATATTAAGGTATAGGAATTACTGTTGGAGAATTAATAATTATGTTTTTATTTTTCTTGTCAATTAATAAGATCTCGTAGTTTTATAAAATATTTGCATGTGTATTTAAAATGTGTATTTAAATAATATTCTACGAAATGTTTCGCGAAGTCTATTTTTTTTATGCCTATTGTAAATATTTAATTTAATTTTTCACAAATCGTTTAATTAAACAAGACTTTAGAATTACAGTTTATTAAAAAAAAAGAAAAAAAAAAAGGGGAAAAAAAAAAAAAAAAAAAAAAAAAAAAAAGGGGAAAAAAAAAAAAAAAAAAGGAAAAGCAATACTTTAAAATATATTTATATTTTATAAATCATCGATAAAATTTATCGCACATGTTCGATATTATTATTATATTTTATGTGTCTAAAATTTGACTGAGTCGTAAAATAAAATGAAAATTTCGCGTGAATACCACCTGTTCATTGAAAGTAATTGCATTTAAATTAAAGTGAAATGGAATATTGAATAACTATATAGGATAATATATTAAATTTGGAGAAAGCAATTATACAGATGCTTGATTTAGTTTTCTTCAATATAATCTCGCAGATGAAAATAACATAGTTCCTGCATAAAGAGAAGGTTATTATTCTGGAATAATAATATTAAAGAAAAGATAACATTATGGAAAAGTTTATTATTTGAATAGAGGATTTTTAGTTATCGTTATTTTTTTTTTTTTTTTTTTTTTTTTTTTTTTTTTTGTTGTAATTACTATTGCCACACACATTATTCAATAATAAATGTAGGAAAGAAAACGAAGAGAGAAAAAAGAGACAAATGGCTATTAGTTTTGGGGCTCGACACAATGAAGTTTTACTCAAGTGGTCAATTCTTATATATTTAAGTTAATAAATAATAATGGCGATAGATTTCATTCATCGACTTTTATATTAGAAAAGTAATTTGCATAGAATCTCTGCTGCTTTGATTATTTTTCAGAATGAAATTTAAATCTCGTTGCATTAAAGGAGCTTGACTCAAATTCTGAAAGGATTTTTCATGTATGATTGAATGTAATTGAAAATCAATTTATAATATTAATTACATTATAATTGATATTCAAGAAGACGGATACATTTTAAATATGTAATGCCTAAATGTCATAAGTCTGATTTGAATTTGTATCGAGTAGTTATAAGATTACTAATACAGATACATAGCTTCGTGATACTTCGTGAATCATGGTGATTTGATTTGAAATGCTATTGAATTATTCAATGTATTCAATACATCGGAACAATTGTATTGCTTTATGTTTAATGCTTTTAAAGGTAGAATAAAAAATTTCGATTGTGTTTTTACAAATAAATAATATTACATTAATTGCGAGTCATTAATTAACCCCAATCGTGCATGAAATAATTTTATATCGTTGATAGTTGATAATTGGTCTTACCGTTGTGAGATAATGCGGAGTCATGTTAACCCCAGCGATATTCCAAAGATTTGCCTGCATCTGTTGCAGCCTCTTCTGATCTTTATCCTTCTGCGTATCCGCGAACTTGACGACCAAGGGTGACGAGCATCCCTGCAAGAAAATTAGATTACAGACCACGTAAAAGTGTCGAAACATGTGCTTATATCGGAATCTGTATGCCCTCCAAACATTATCTATAAACATTTATGGCTTTAAATAAGCAAGACAAAATTTTCACCGGTTTCGCATAAAGTAATGGCCCCCCTTACTTCGATCCCGAATTCCGATTCCCGAAAAAGTGAATTGCTATTAATATTAATATTAATATTAATATTCCTTTTCTTACAAAGTCTCGTCATCAACGTCGCTGTCTATGCCTGATAAATTCATGAACGCAATTTATTCAAGAAGTGAGTGCGCGTCAAGAGAGGTAGATGACTTTTTGGCTCAGCCGAAGTCGATATTCTTAGGGCAAAATAGGTAAGGAGTAGAGGGGCGGGCAGGTGGGGAGGGTGAAAGAGAGATAATCGAAAATGCAATCGCGCCAGTTAACCGCCCGCGACGAAAAACAGAGAATGAGCGAGAACGCGCTCGCGCTGAGTTCAAGGAACTTGTTGTCGGAAATATTCATGATATTAAAATGGAATTGCCGACGACGACGTAGAATCTGACATCTCCTTGGCAATGCAAAGAAATACGCTCGGTGACAAAGGAGACGGCGCCTAGCTTCGAGCCCTGAACTTGCGCTTTCAATTGCGAATAACCGGGCGATTATTCAGGCCTCGTTTTTCATTTTCCATGCTCGCACGAGTACAGGTGTCCGTCGCGTAATATTTGGCTTGTCGACGAGGCCTAATACATCGATTTGTCTATTAAACGTCTCTCGCAAGCTCTTGACCGGAGCTTCATCAATCTCGACTGTTTGACAAAGCCGAGGAGTACAGGTTGCCCGACCCGCCAACGACTTATCACCAATGGATCAGACAGACTGGGCGGGAAATATTGTTTCTTTACTCGAACCCCTCGCTCCTCTCTCCGCCTCGCTATTGCATGCGATAAAACGGTCTGGCCGCCGAGTTGCTCCACTCAACTTTAATCTTGCAGTCCTCTTTCTCTCTCTCTCTCTCTCTCTCTTACACTTTTTGTGTTCTTGGGGCCACACTGGCCACTACTGACGCACAACACAATGCTCTTCCTCTTCCTCGATCGTCACACACACACGCACGCACACCCACACACACACACACCCCACTCACGCACGCACTCACTCACGAATATGCGCATATAGATGTATAGATCATTTTATATGGGAAAACAAAAATACCACACGGAGTTTCTACTTTTATCACGCTTTTCTCGCTCGCTACTGCACATTTATCCCTGATTGATGAAAGTTTTTTTAATTGAAATCGAAATGCGATATTGGACGTCACTGCGTATCTACGGGCTCACCGTATTGTTCACTTTCATTCGCAAAAGCTTCTTTGTGTTGCCGCAAAAGTATTGATTATATTTTTGGACTAAGGACATTATTTGATTTCAGATTTGAACGATTTTTCATAATCCTATAGCAATAATATATTACTTTTGATTTAGAATTTAACCTAATTTTTCAGTAAAAAAATTAGATCATGATAACATGTCCTTATACATCGCGAGTTATATCCTCTCTATATTGTTAATCTTAAAAGTCTACGAATAGTCGTTCGTTTAGCTCCAATAGTGCTTGTTTCATAAGGTGTGTTAAACTTTAAAGAAATTAATTTATACAATAGCGATTTAATTTAATAAGCTTTTAAAAATTCCAATCTAATGATACATTTCTAATTCAAATTCGGCTCTTACGAGTTTTATACGATTATCAAAAAAACACACAAATATCCTATCGATAATTTAAACTCGAGATCTGTTAAATCACAGACACGTGGAATTAATTATCAGCCGAGTAAGTATATGGGACAGAATAAAGCACGAGCCAAAGCGTCGAATAACATTGATCGTTAATGAAGTGTGTCGCCAATCGGGGAACTTTGACTCTTCTCGCGCAATTTGCCAATTCGCAAAATCTCCGATCCCGCTTGCCGCGGTCTTAATTATTTTCCTCGTTGCGTGTAGGAGCACGTAACGAGGGGAAGCGAACTCCGGGACTTCCCGATAGAATGGGAATGTTAAATAAGCATCGCCGAGTGCGGCGGTGGCCCAGTATCGCGATAAGATGGCAGCGTGCCAATGACAACCGGACGTGTTATAGTTCAGCAGCCATCTTCAAAGAATCCCTTGACACTCGCGCACCTTTCGGGCACCCACGGACAACACCGTCGCCGACGGATCAGACCGTCGCTCTTTCTCCCATCGACGCGCGAGTCTTTAAAGCGCGCCTGCACAACTGCAACCCTCCGACTCTCATCTAATCGCACGTCCCTTCTCTTAGATACAATCGGGTGTTAACTTGTTCACGTGTTCGGTGGCAGAACATTTTTATCTCGATAATCGAGAGATTTCTATCGACATTTACAGAAGGGATCGGTGGCACTTTCATATTAGAAATTATAGCCGAATCGTATTATTGTCATTAATAATTATCTACTAACTCTATTTAAGAATAATTCTTGACAGTATTTCTCGAGTTTCTATTTTATTATAAATTATGTATCGAGTATATTTATAAAAATGACAACCATAATACAAAAGTCATACAAAAAATAGACTTCCCTTTAAGCAATTATCTATAAATTCATTGGGATTAGCATTAACTTATAAAGATATATTAATACGCAATGGATGTACCCATACTCGAGCTAATTAGTCCGCGAGTATTTTGAAATATTTTAACACACAATTTATTACAATCAGTCTATTAAATTTAAAGGCTTAAAAGAAAAAAGATGTTTGAAAAAGCATTAGCAATTTTACTATAGATTATTATATGGAAAATTTTAACTCACGTAGATAATTCTTGCTTTAACATATTCTATATTGAATAGTTAATTACATCAAGTTCTCCTTTGAATTTATATTATACAATTCAAAGTGTACTATGTTTATTACAAAATATTATAAAAATGAAAAATTAGATGACATACATGGGTAACAAATATTTAACTCGTTTTATTTTTTTATATAAGAGAAGAACTCAATAACACATCGATTAAAACTAAGGAAACATTATTATTCATTGTAATGCCCGTGAAAAAAAAAAAAAAAAAAAAAAAAATTTAAATAAAAATCTTATTTTTCAAGAGATGTAAGGAGAAATATTACAATTGCATATAAATAGTTAATATTAACTTCAAGCCATATATATACATGCACATGTGAAAGACTATTATTACTTAATATAAATACTACGTCAACTAAAATTATATTTATAATTACATTTATCGCAAAGCTATATTTATTGTTAATTATAACATTACGTATTATAATAATATTAATACATGAATTTTGAAACAAATAATAATTATCGGTATTTGCTTTATGAAATTAAAGGCAGTATCCTATATGTAAATTTAAAAAATATTTAGTTTTTTTTTATCAATAAATTACTATATAATAAACAACTCAATACGTTTGGCATAAGTATTTTTAATTAAAATATGCAATAAATATTTTTATAAGTAAGCATCATAAATATGTAATTTAGCAAGGTAGAATATTCTTTTATTCGTTTCTAAATAATAAATAAATTTCTTAATATATAAAATATATAGAAACATATTTTATTATACATTGAATATATAATTAAAAAAAAAAAAAAAATATATATATATATATATATATATATATATAGATACATCGAAGTGGAAATTTATAAACAGCTCCTTGACGGGTAATTTATTAAGTTTAAATAATCTTTACTGTAGGCATATGATGACGATTACACTTTACATTATGCATTCTCTTTGGCATAATGTAATCATATGAAAGTTTAAAAAGTCAATAAATTTATAATGATAACAATTGTGTAATTACCAATGAAATGAATAAAAGAAGCAAAGAATTTATAAATATTTTATCAAAGCATGCATAATATATGGCTAATTTTGTTTCAATTTTTACTATATTTATGATTGCGATACAAGCTTTTTTTTTTTAAGTCCCGTTTATATCTTTAAATACGCACGAGTAAAAAACATTAATATATATATATATATATATATATATATATATAATAAACAAATTGGTGCATTATCAATTTCAAGTTTCGTATACAAGCAATTAGGAAGGTAATGAAATATGTTTTGTTTAATACAAAATATAACTCATTATTATCTTACTTGTTTTTATGTCTGATAAAAACACGAAGGCAAATATTTTGAAATACTAATCCTTGCATCATCATACACAATGAAATACGTGTAAATCATATTGCTTTATGTCAAATTCTAGATGGTAAGTGTCAAATCAAGTGACGGAGCAAAAATGAAAAATGAGAAAAGCACATTGTGGTATTGTGGTACGCGATACTAGTCTATTCCTCCTCTTTAGCCATACATTTTATTAGAGAGGAACTTGAAAAAGTTTTTCTGTCAGCACCTGTCGATGAACAATAGATTTTCCACCCGAGGTTTCTACTCGTACGTAGCGACATTTCACTTGATATAATGTAAGCGACGCGTCGTCCTTCCGGCGAGCGCGAGAAGCCCTTTAATCGATGATTCAACGCATTAAATCTTTAAGGAAGTGTCCGAGAAAATTTCGCGTCTACTGTCGTCTCATTCCAACGTTTGACGGAGCTGTTGCTGCTGCTGCGATTCAATATGCATTCCGTCCGAAAGGAGACGTTACTTTTAATTTACGATGGGTTTGCAAATCGCTTAATTGTACATATCTTATGTAATAAACAGCCGATGGATTTGTTTATGATAATTTGTTTATAACGATATTCAATGAAATCAATTGGGTAAAGACTATTATTTAGCCACTAATTATTAAACGATCAGCAATTAAATGACGCGTAATATTTCAGTGTGCGCACACGTGTTTGCATGAATTTTTAATTACCTAATTAATCGCTTATTATATTAGTAAATTCATCCACTCTCGGTATGTATTTGTATATATCGAGATATTTATTACGAATAAAATAAACAAGATTGTTTATCGATATTGCCCGAGCTGTAACGTACGAATATAAATTCAATTTACGCATTTGCTTGTTTATTCATTCATTTTCCATTTATTTATTTATTTAAAGCGAAACTGCGCCCTATCGCTCTTCACTTTCACATATAAATCATTTAATTTCATGTAGCAGATCTTATTGCGATTCTTTTTACAGTGCTTTAACTTTATATGCCTTCTGTAAAATAAATCAAATTTTAAAAGTTGTGTACAGATTTAAGAGAATAGTAGCTAGCACACTCGCTACATAAAAATATTTTACTTGATAAGAAATATTCACTTCATATATGCGAGCTCGCTGAAAAATACAATTCACCCACTGTAGATACGGGGATTCCCCCCCCCCCCCCCCCCCCCCCCCCCCCCCCCCCCCCCCCCCCCCCCTTTTTTTTTTTTTTTTTTTTTTTTTTTTTAAAAGACTACGC